>NC_074684.1:12564035-12865196 GCF_029448725.1 Salvelinus fontinalis
TGGCAGAGACATGGCCCAGAACATCTACCGGCCCACCAAGAGCTCTGACAAGGACATGTATGGAGACGGCCTGTACAGCAGGTACCACCTCCGTCTGTTAAACTACCCTGCTGACTACAGCTTATACCAGGGCTCTCCAACCCTGTTCCTGGAGAGCTACCCACCTGTAGGTTCTAACTAACCTGCTTCTGCCTATCAACCGGTTCGTTATTAGAATCAAGTGTGCTAGATCAGGGTTGGAGTGAACCTATAGGAGAGGTTGTTCTCCAGGAACAGTGTTGGAGAGACCTGGCTTATACTATATCCATATGCAGTATATTACTGTATGTTGATGACCTGGTCACTCGCGTGCAGAGCAACAGGTATCATAGGCCGTCTGTTGCCCTGGCGCTGCTGCCTCTCTGGGGAGAGATATATGGAGAGATGCAGTCGACTGCTGAGAAATGCAATGTTTAAGCCTAATTTTGATACCCTACGTATGCAATGCAAGGAGGCTGCAGTCTGTTGTGTAAGGGCTGTAGTGATGTGTAAGGGCTGTAGTGATATTGCACCACAGCGGATCATGCAGGCGTCTACAGTATAGCGCGTATACCAGAGCAGAGAAGCTTGCTTCATCCGTAGTATCCCTCCTCTAAGGTCCATTATGTCTACTGAAATCCACTCTCAGTTCGTTCGGATTCTTTATTGGGTTTTCTACAGATAACCCGGTCACTAACAGGGGCTGGTGCTGGAACGCGATACTAGCTATAGCCTTCTAAACACTACAGAACAGTATTTATTATCTGACAGATTGCCGTCACTGATACATTCTACCTGTTTCGATCCCATTTCTAATGGGGAAAATGATACACCGAGAAAGTTCAATGGACAGCATTCTAAACAGTACACATCAATGCATACAGGTAATTGCCAAAATAAAGGAAACACCAATATGGTGTGTTAACCCCCCGTGGAATGTCCCCGTGTCAATGTCCCCGTGGAAATCTAATTATATTAAGCTAGAATATCTATCTAGATATCACATTTTTGCATGGGCTGCGTCTCAAACCTCTGCATCTGCCGATGTCGCCCTTCCGCGTCTGCGTGAAAGGCGGCAGAGCTAGAGCAGTGTTTGTCAAACCATGAGACAACCCCGGAAATCGGTCTTCTCACTAAATTCTCTGTAGCGTCCCAACAGTTTGGCCAACAAACTAGTATGAACCCCCTATGGAGAGATGAGACTCTCACGAACACGATGGCATTGGTTTTACTCTAGGACGCCAACAAGCCTCACAAGACTATTCTGAAGGTAGCCGGGTACCAGTTGAAAAACTGAGTTTAGTGCCTAAAATAAAGAGTTAAACCCCCTATGCTCCTTTTTGAGACCTCTCTTTCAAAGTCACCGAGATCTCCTCCTCTAAACATGGTATCCAAAATAATGGGCAACTAGGACTTTTTCTTCATGACCCATAGAGATGGACAGAGGACTCAACTTGGATCTAACCCATTTTAGCATGGACATTTCCATTGAGGGCTTCCACCATTTTTTAAGTAGTCATCGGTGGGGATTCCTATGGGTTGGGAACCAACAGCCAATGATCAGAGCATTGTCTTCTTCCAATTGGGTCCAATGGTTTGTAAATGGCTTTAACATCGCCATCTAGTGGCTACAATAAATGAATGACGCGATATTTGGTTCAGGAGTCAGGCACTGCAGGCTGTGGATCACCAACATAAGCTTTATACTTTTTTCACAAAATAAGAAAATGTACTACTTTAAAATTGAGGGACTCAATGGCGCTGCCCATGCTGTCACTTTCGCCATAGTGGTACGGATACAATGATGAGATGAGGCCTCTTTCCATCTCTATGACATTGATGGGATGATAATTGCACCTGCTTTCACCTGCACACTCCCATATTACTAAAGTGTGTCCTTTATCAAATCACATTTTATTTGTCACATGTGCCGAATACAACAGGTGTAGGTAAACCTTACAGTGAAATGCTTACTTACAAGCCCTTAACCAACAATGCAGTTTTTAAAAGGTCCTTAACAAACTAAAGGATGATATAAAATGACAATAATAAGGACATATACAAGGAGTACCGGGTCAATGTGCAGGGGTACGGGTTAATTGAGGTAATATACATCAGTTGAGGCTGCTGAGGGGAGGCAGGCTCATAATATTGTCTGGAATGGAGTACACGGAATGGCATGTGTTTGATGGATTTGATACCACTCCACCTATTACCACGAGCCCATCCTCCCCAATTAAGGTGCCACCAACCTCCTGTGATGGACATATAGGTAGGGGTAGAGTGACTATGGATAAATAATCGAAAGAGTTGTGTGTGTGTGGTTGGGGTCCAGTGAGTGTACATCCAGCCTGTGCAAGAGTCGGTGCAAAAAATGATAATAAATACAAATAAAATTAGGGGGTTGACGCAAATAGTCCAGGTAGCCATTTGATGAACTGTTCAGCAGTCCTATGGCTTGGGGGGTAGAAGCTAATTTATTTATCTAGTTAGCTGTATATTTACATATACCTGTATAAATAAACCATTCAAGAAAATATTCCCTGCATTATACTTTCTATGGGTCATAACTACAAGGATCCAAAACACAAAGATTTTTTTTTGCAGCAGCATTTTGTCTACTGTTTCAGAAACAGTAAAACATATCCTAACGCTCTCCTTCCCCTCTCCCAGGTTTGTTCCTGACCGTGAGTTCTCTGGTACGGACCATGGTCCTCGTCGTGACGGCCCCGTCCAGTTTGAGGAGGACCCCTTCGGTCTGGACACGTTTTTGGAGGAGGCTAAGCAGCACGGGGGCTCCAAGAGCCCCTCCACCAGCAGAGGCTCCAAGGACTATGACCATGACAAGAAACACAGGAAGGAGTGATTGGAACAAGACCGAGACCCTCGGTCTGATGGGAAGGGGGGATAGCGTTCAGTATGCAATGTTTCAAAACGTTGAGAAGTCACTGTATGTGTTTTTCTCACCTGAACGTAGGCGTCGCCTGAATGTGTCCAATAAGAATGGGCCTTTTTTATTTTAGTTTTGAAGCTGTTTTCTCCTTTCTGTACCTACTGAATGTAACCCTGGGTTTTTGGGAGGATGAGGGGGGGAGAGTTGGGTCAGAACCCTGACTGGAACTATAGACATTCTGTTTGTGTGTGTTGTATGGCTGAACCCAGAGAAGTCTGTGCTAGTAGAAAGTGTTATAAACCTTTGTGATCAGATTTTACAGTGCTATGGTGTCATACAGAATGCAATCGTCGAGGTTCTTCAACACCAACCAGAAGAGAACCGACTGCAACCGGGAGGGACTACCTGACTCATCCAATAAGTATCTGTTCTGTTTCTAAACATTTTCTATTGCATGCCGTAATGAACATGACCCAGATGCATAATCCTCGGTCAATGAATGCAGACCCTCTGTTAGGTCTATTCTTGTTGTAATCGTTTTATTTAGAGTGCCACAGTTTCCCCTGATTCTTATTTTTATCACATCTTGAATAATGCCTCACATTTACATAAGATGAAAGACCCGAAGTGGTGGAGGACCCATCAATTCCCAAGCGTTACCAACGGAAATATGAGGCACATCCCAAATATCCCCTATTACCTACATCAGGGTTTCCCAAAGTCGGTCCTGCACCACCGGGTTGTTACAACAAACCCCTTGGGGTCCACAGGACTGAGTTTGGGAAACACTGCCCTACATAGTGCACTACTTTTGTCCCAGTATAAGGCTCTAGTCCAGTGTAAAGTCGTGCACTGAATAGGGTGCCATTTGGGCCACAGTCCAAACTGTATGGGAGATTTGAGTTGATTAGATCAAAACTGGTTCCATAATTATAATTCTTAATGATTTATGGAGCTACATCCAGGCCTCAAAGAAATAATCAACACGACATGATACAGTCCAGCAGACTGGGGATTTCTCAGTATTACGCTGTGTCATCCGGCCCTCATGCTTGAATTGGGGGGTAGCTTATCAGAGGGTTTATTCTATAGATGTATTTAGTTCAATTGAAATTAAGTTATGGATTTCTACATTTAGCACAGGCTTTTGTATACTCTGTCAGAGGAAGGTCATTATCAGTCCAATAGCGCAATCTTAAATACTGTTGTAGAGACAAATACTGTAGGGTTGTCAAGTGCAGAATATTATAAAACGCCAAAATCAAAGCAGCGACATGTCTTCATTTCAACTTTATATCAATGTCTTACTCTTTCACATAACTGTTTACCTTGCTATTTTTCTACCTCCCAGGTGTACTGTAATTCTATTCGCAGTTGAACTACATTTTCTCCTCCCAAACACTACAATCTGGCCCCTAGAGTTCCTACTCAGACAGAAAAGACTAGACTGATACCAGGGCAAATCAATAACTACAGCATCATCACAGGATGCCAAGTATAGCAGCTTAGATGGTAGACGGTTCTCTGACTTTATTTAGGCCCCCGTGCCGATTCTCCGATAGACAGTTTTCACACTCCACTTCACCAGTGTGTCTCTTCAAGGCTTCGCTGCCTGTCTCCAGTCACAGCTCTTATGTTGCCATCAGAATTAATTTCCTCCCCCAGTGAGAGGTCGGACTGAACGTGATGCGCTCATACGCACACTACACCAAGACACACACGCACTGTTTGTTTACAGGCTTCACAGGGATGACATGGTGTGTGCCTGCGTGTCCTCTTGTCTCCACAGCCCTCTGAGAAACATTAAAGCGTGACTAGCTTCATTGTAAAGTGGTGCGTTTTATTGTGTTGACCTTTAGCATGTGGAGAGGAGCGGAATCGGTGATTGTCATCTGATAGCCTCTCAGCGGGAGATGCTTTTCAGACCACGGTGGAGACAATGGACTCGCTGTGGAGGTGTGAGACAAGCCGTGGAGTGAGAGAATCAGGCCACAGCCAGAGGAATCAATAAACAAAGTTATTACTGGTCTGATGTAAGGCTGCGTCTACTGGTTCATGGTGGCAAAGTCTGCAGTGCTTAACTGTTATTGCTGGTCAAATGTATTTATTGTGGGTTGTTCAGACACAAATGTGCACCCTTGACTGATCTAATCTGTAATGTTGATGTGTTGACATCATAGGTGACAGGACTAAGAGATATCCTGACAAAGTGACCTTGACCTCTGAGCCTTTGTATTGTGCTACAACTACGGCCCAGTGTCTCCTAGTCAGGCTGTATTGTCAGGGAAAGACTCCTGGCACAAACGATGGTTTAAAATGATATCTACCTGTAGTATTATAATGGGACTGGCCAAGCCCTTTACACAACAATATCAGGAACATCTCAGCCTTTATGATGATGCTATAGTCTACAAATTCAATTTAGCTTTTGAAGCATCCCACTGGGGGAAAAACTGGTTGAATCAATGTTGTTTCTGTCATTTCAACAACAAAAATGTATGTATTGACGTTGAATATGGAAAACTTGTGTTTTCCATATCAATGAGCTGAATCAATATGGAAAACTGATTGGATTTGGAAAATAGTCATCAACATAATGGAATTGATCTGAAATCCAATGGCATGGTGAATTTGTTGTTGAATTCAGGTTAGTTGACAAATCAACCAAATGTACATCAAAACTAGATGTTGAACTGACATCTGTGTCCGACACAAGTTTTCCATATTCAACGTCATCACATAGGTTTTTGTTGTTGAAATGACAGAAACAACATTGATTCAACCAGTTTTTCCCCCAGTGGGATGCTTCAAAAGCTAAATTGAATTTGTAGACTATAGCATCATCATAAAGACTGAGATGTTCCTGATATTGTTGTGGGACACAACTAATCTGTGGGTTAGCCCTACCACAGACACCCTCAGTGTACAGTATTCCTTCAATTCTCAGTTGAGCTTTGACCATTATTGTTGAGACTGTGAGGTGTAGTTAATTTTCTCAGACAGCTTGATAATGGCTCTTCACTACTCTGTTGTTTGGGTTGTGAATGTGGAACAGCGGAGGATGAATGGGTTTCTTATTCACGAAGGTAACAAAGAGGAAATTGGTTCTTTGGCCAGCTTTTGTTTGGCTTTGCACATAAACACCCAAATAATATTGTGTCCTTCCACAATGGAAACTTCAATGTGCAGACAGAACACATACACGATTGATAGGTTCTTATCCTTGCTCCAAAATGGAGCAAAATCCAGAAAGAAACAATATTGAGTTGTAAAGAAAAAATGTATTTCTTTCGCTGTGGTCACTTAAAGGGTGGTTTATAGTTATTTGCAATGTGTTTCTGTGATATTTTCCTTTCCTGTTAATGGTGGGTAGGCGAAAGCGATTGGGTTTAGTGGTAAATGGGTGTGCTCCATGATCATTTTGACCTGTCTAAAGTTCTGGACAAAGATCTTACTCTGTAGATTTGTTTTCCCACTGCTTATAAGGTCATGCTGAAGTCCCTCTCTTTATCCCTTGCTCTTTCCATATAATTGCCACCTCTGTTTTATGGTTTTGAGTCAGTCTAAGTGTGGACAATTTGATTCTACTGTCAATGTAAATGAGAAACAGAAGGACATTCTCATTCAGTCCCCATATAACCTACCATCTAAGGAATCCTGTCATCTTCAACCAGTCATGTTCTTTTCATTAGGTCTTCCATGTTGCCTGAATTGCATCATTCACTCATCACATTGCCAGACTAGCCTGGCAGTCTGGGTTCTGAGCTTTAAACTCATTGGATTAGTCTCACTTGACTGACATTCATGTGGCTTGTGATTTGGCTATTGCTCGCGAGACTAGTCATTTGATGACTGAGCAGTCAGTCAGGGAGTGGGTATATAGCTGAGGCTACCCTCTGAACCCTAGAGAGCTGCAGAGAGAGTCTCCGCTCCTCAGCAGTGGCCCATGTCTCCTGTGCGCCACAAGACTGTCTTAGCCCACTGAGTTAAAGCCAAATCATTAAGCAAGACCTCAGGCAAGGTTACTCATCAAGCAAGTGTGGTTACGAACCACCTCTGTTGCACTGGGACAACCCTGGGAATCCTGGAGAGCTGAACAGGGCCTCTCCCCTCATCTCCAGTCCTCTCATTTCTGCTTTTCAGTATTATACTTATGCTAAAATCTTTTCTATTCTACTGAGCCATTTACTTAATTTTCATATTCTTATATTTTCTTATTGTTGTTGCATTGTCGAGAAGGAATCTCCAAGAAGCATTTGGTTGGATGGTGTATACCATGTGTATCCCGTACATACGACTAATAAAGCTCGATACTTCAAACTCTCTTCCCCTCCCTTTTCCTCCCCTTTCCTCTCTTCCCCTCTCCTCTCCCATTCCCAGGGAGGATAATCCATTATAAGGAGAAGGTTTAGACAGCCGTAAAAACGCTCTAATGGTTGTGTCAGTCAGAGACAACCCTCCCTCCAACACACACACACACACACACAGTGGCTGAGAGAGAGGCATGGCTGCCTGGAATTCAGTGTTTAGCAGACTGACAGCTCTGGAATGTGTTGTGAAGTGTGATTGAGTGATGGCTGGGACAAAGTCTTCATTTAATAAAAGACCAGCTGTGTTATTGTCGGGCCTAATGGCTAATAGTAGTGTCCCTTTGGATTTTAGATGGTGGCGACGTCTACGATGATGATTTCTTCCACGTTTCACTTGCTCCTCTTTGCTTCCCCTCCCTATCTTCTAACATTCACTGGTAAATTATAATAGGCAATGATTCTAAAATCTTCTAAAATCATCATCCCCCATTAACCATACACATACAGTAAATTGAAATGTCACATTGTTAGATATAGTTGATATAGGGCATTTTTGTCCTCTGCCATGTATTAACCGACAATAACATTGAGATGAATTCATCCATCTCCTGGTTGGGAGGACCTTAGCCAGTGCCGACAATGTGATTTGTAATGCTTAGGTTTATAAATAAATGGACTGCCAGGTGATCATCTATTGTCTTTCATCAGCCTGTATATTAGAGCTTATTTCATCATTTCATTCGTTATTTGTTCATTTATTATTAAGTGCATGGCGTTAAAGTATGACAAATGACGTTGAATTATGCATGTGTGTGTTGGGGTGTGTTGGGGTGTGTGTGTGTGTGTGTGTGTGTGTGTGTGTGTGTGTGTGTGTGTGTGTGTGTGTGTGTGTGTGTGTGTGTGTGTGTGTGTGTGTGTGTGTGTGTGTGTGTGTGTGTGTGTAGTTATTTGTGTGTAGTTATTTTGCCGAAACTTCGGTCTCTAATAGGCTGTCTAGGGTGTATAGGGAGAGATTGATGCCCCTTGATGATTTCATTAGATCACATCAACATAGGGAAATGACTACAAAGACTGTGAATATATCATCTAGGCATTAGCCTAGATCATCAATCAATCGGCAGGTAGCATAGCAGTTAGAGCGTTGGACCAGTAATCGAAAAGTCGCTGGTTCGAATACTCGAGCCGACAAGGTGATAAATGTCGATGTGCCCTTGAGCAAGGCACTTAACCTTAATTTGCTCCATGGGTGCCACACTACTATGGCTGACCCTGTAAAACAACACATTTCCCTGCACCTATCCAGTGCATATGACAATACTATTTAGTTTTATCTACAGTAAAGGAACGCATCAATTGAATGTAAAACACAGCCAACAACATGCAGTACATTACCAAGGACGTGTTTACCTGTTAGAGGAGACACACAATAATTAAGTGGTTGTTCCTATGTGGATATTTAATTTAGGGTTGATGCATGTTTACGATTACAGACACATGTAGTCTAATCTGTCATATTGTGGAGATTGTTTTGCAGGGATTTAACTTAGCAGGAAATGAATTGGGTAATGTATATCTACTGGTCTCTTACCTAAGTGCCTCATCTGCAACAACAACACTATCTATGCATCTCTACATTTGCATACAAGAGTAGCGATAACAGATCAGGGAAAGGGTTTTACCACAGGCAAATTAAATGCTGATACAATAGTGGCTTTGTATATTTGAGGGCTACATATCCGATCACAAAAATCGTACCGAAAATGCAGACCTCTAAATAACATTGAAAGGTAATTGATCAATGTGTGTTGCCAATAGTTCGTTATTAATTCTATTCCATGAATAGTCTACTGGAGAAGCTTATATTGCCACCGAAAATACCCAATTAATCAGAATTGATTATATTCCAATCACTACTAAATCTACTCACTGTAACAACACTGGCAAAACTGTAACAACTCTGTGGCAACACTGTAACAACTCTGTGGCAACACTGTAACAACTCTGTGGCAACACTGTAACAACTCTGTGGCAACACTGGAACAACTCTGTGGCAACACTGTAACAACTCTGTGGCAACACTGGAACAACTCTGTGGCAACACTGTAACAACACTGTGACAATGTAGTGCGTCGTCTATTAGATCCACAGCCTCCTCCCACTTAACCCTGTCCTTGATCTTATTAAATCTTTACAGTATTATCTCCACTCTCAACTTAGGAATAGCTCTCAGGCTACCTCCCAAATGGCACCCTATTCCCTTTATGCACTTCTTTTGACCTGGGCCCATAGGGCTCTAGTCAAAAGAAGTGCACTTTGGAAGGAATAGGGTGTCATTTGGGACGCACCCTACTGGTCTTAACGACCTCTATGCAGGTTGGCAGGGCCAGACTAGATCATTTATTATAGCACAGTGAATGGTATATAACCTTGTATAGAGTACAAACTCTCCCGTTGAAAATCAATCGGACAGAGAATAAATTGGTTTGATGTTATCAGTAAATAAAATGTCTTAATCTCAGAGTTCACATTGTGTAAGAACATTGCTGTCGTATATTGAGGTATACAACAGTGATATTAAACCAAAGAAATACTTCAATATTTGGTGATATGAGGGTAAGTTTCCTTTATACTATGTTCATGGTTCCACAGTGCCATCTAGTAGGGTAGGAAGTGAAATACTATTCAATGAAACTCTTACCAATTGATATATTCCCAACCAAGTTACTGGTTGTTATTGTATTGATCCCACCGTGTAGTGTGTTCAGAGTTGTGTTTGATGATTCTATTTAGCCTTTGGCTAACCCCATAATCTACTTTAGTTTACTGTGCCAAGAGAGCACACACTTACCAAGTGTGTTGTTGTTTATAGCATCTGAAAGACAGACTTTAATAATGCATCAAGGAGAAGCACGGTTTATCTTCCAGCAATATTTATATGTATCTAGAAGACCTCAAGGCTGTTGTAGCGAGATTTGTATTGTTTGTGTGTGTGTGTGTGTGTGTGTGTGTGTGTGTGTGTGTGTGTGTGTGTGTGTGTGTGTGTGTGTGTGTGTGTGTGTGTGTGTGTGTGTGTGTGTGTGTGGAAACATACGTACAGTACGTATGTGGTGTGCTAAAACACATTGACCAAACAGGAAGAGATGTTGTAACATGACCTGGAAGGCTTTTAAAGCTCTACTTCAGAGTCCTGCACTTGACTTCAGGAGGAAAAGTCCATTGTTTTAAATTCACTATCTGACATTCCACTGATTCCACAGATCAGGCGTGTTTGTTTTCTGTTCCAGGAATGTCCTAGCTGGCAACACTAAGCAAAACAGGCTATGACTACTGGGCTCGTAATGTTCCACCTTGTACTGGTGTAATGTTTATGAATGATCTTACCATTTTAACCAACAAATGGTATCTGTTTAATTAATGATCTATAGTGTCTCCATTGATGGCCAATAAACAAATGATGAACCCTTTATGATCCCTATTCTAAAGAGTTACCAAGAAGGGATACTTTATAGGTAGAAAATATGCCCATTGATAGAGGAGCGGATAGGGATCAGGTCACACAGGCATGTCATTGTGGCAGTATGTTGCTAGCTATATGTTCGTGTGTTCAAGAGTTGGCTTCTAATATGGTCAATCATAACAAGTCAATTGTGATATGTACTTGACTCACTTTGTGTGAGTCCCAATTAATATCCCTTTCCCTATATAGTGACCTACTTTTGTCCAGAGCACAATGGGCCTGGTTAAAAGTATTGCACTACAAAGGGAATAGGGTCCTGTTTGGGACATACTCTTTATTGTGGGTAAGCTAGGTCTTATGGTGACTGAGTGGGTGAGAAAACATATCCTGTGATCAGCGATTGTGACTGTATCTATTAAAGGGATAATCTACTCCAGAAAGGACAGTGATGAAACTCCTGCCAGTGATAGTCTATGTTCTATGAGTGAATAAAGTTTGCCTGGCTACCCGTCCACACGCCAGGCCCACTAACATTTGCTCTCCACGATGAGTCTGGATTTGATCTCCTCCCCGAATGCGAACACATTCAAACTGTTCTGATTGGTCCCAGAAACCAATAGGTTGGGCCAGAGTCTGAAAACACATGGGTTTTATTGTCACATACAGTAATACCAGATAGATGCAGTGAGATGTGTTGTTTTACAGGGTCAGCCATAGTAGTACAGCACCCCTGGAGCAAATTAAGGTTAAGTGCCTTGCTCAAGGGCACATCGATAGATTTTTCCACCTTGTCAGCTTGGGTATTCAAACTAGCGACCTTTCGGTTACTGTTCCTACGCTCTAACTGCTATGCTACCTTCCAGTCATTGGCTTTGTACAACGTCCTTCACTTTGACGTCAACAGAAACGACTTCTACAATGCCAGTCTTAGACTGAATATATCTAGCGATCGATAGAGCAACTGAATTAAACTCTGTATGAGCCGTCAGGAAATGGTAAAATAACAATTTTTACTATAATTTAACTTCTAAGTGACCCATCTGGGAAATCAGGGCTGCATTCAGTATGACAAAAACAGTGTGCAACATTGAATTAAACAGATGTCCCACCAGACACGAGCAAACGTACCTCAAAGGCTGTTGAGGATCAGTGCGCACCATTTTGGGGAAACATGTCGTTCAGTACAAACCATCACGCAATGTAGCAAATGTTGAATGGAATTGAATGCACCCCTGGAAATCATGTTGTGCTGCGTCATCACGACAAGGTTCTCGTCACTAGAGATAATTTAGAGTTCAGAACAACTGTGACCTCGGAAATCTCAGACTTCCGACTTCAGTGCATTCAAGACAACTGGGAACTTGAAAACAACTAGCCCTGACTGGGAAAAATAGTTTTGAATGCTCCCCAGCTAGCGCATAATGTTCTGAGAACCAAATGTGTCTTGGTGAGAGTGTGGTTGTCATATTGTTATTTTCAGGGGCATCACTTTCACTGGGGACGGGGGGACATGACCCCCCCCCCCACATTCTGAAATTGCATTTTTGTCCCCAACAATTTTATAATTGCACTGTGATATAAAACGCAGCACCAATGTGCTTTAGGACCATGCGAACTCCTCAGAGTGGTCAGGTGGGCTGTTTGCCTTAACTGGCTTCCTGTTAAGGCAAGGGCTGATTTCAAGGTTTTACTGATAACCTATAAAGCGTTACATGGGCTTGCTCCTACCTATCTTTCCTAGTTGGTCCTGCCGTACATACCTACACGTATGCTACGGTCACAAGAAGCAGGCCTCCTAATTGTTCCTAGAATTTCTAAGCAAACAGCTGGAGGCAGGGCTTTCTCCTATAGATCTCCATTTTTATGGAATGGTCTGCCTACCCATGTGAGAGACGCAGACTCGGTCTCAACCTTTAAGTCTTTACTGAAGACTTATCTCTTCAGTAGGTCATATGATTGAGTGTAGTCTGGCCCAGGAGTGTGAAGGTGAAAGGAAAGGCTCTGGAGCAACGAACCGCCCTTGCTGTCTCTGCATGGCCGGTTTCCCTCTCTCCACTGGGATTCTCTGCCTCTAACCCTATTACAGGGGCTGAGTCACTGGCTTACTGGTGCTCTTTCATGCCGTCCCTAGGAGGGGTGCGTCACTTGAGTGGGTTGAGTTACTGACGTGATCTTCCTGTCTGGGTTGGCCCCCCCCCCCCTTGGTTTGTGCTGTGGTGGAGATCTTTGTGGGCTATACTCGGCCTTGTCTCAGGATTGTAAGTTGGTGGTTGAAGATATCCCTCTAGTGCTTTGGCAAAGTGGGTGGGGTTATATCCTTCCTGTTTGGCCCTGTCCGGGGGTATCATAGGATGGGGCCACAGTGTCTCCTGACCCCTCCTGTCTCAGCCTCCAGTATTTATGCTGCAGTAGTTTATGTGTCGGGGGGCTAGGGTCAGTTGGTAATATCTGGAGTACTTCTCCTGTCTTATCCGGTGTCCTGTGTGAATTTAAGTATGCTCTCTCTAATTCTCTCCTTCTATCTTTCTTTCTCTCTCTCGGAGGACCTGAGCCCTAGGACCATGCGTCAAGACTACCGGGCATGATGACTCCTTGCTGTCCCCAGTCCACCTGGCCTTGCTGCTGTTCCAGTTTCAACTGTTCTGCCTGCGGCTATGGAACCCTGACCTGTCCACCGGACGTGCTACCTGTCCCAGACCTGCTGTTTTCAACTCTCTAGAGACTGCAGGAGCGGTAGAGATACTCTTAATGTTCAGCTATGAAAAGCCAACTGACATTTACTCCTGAGGTGCTGACTTGCTACACCCTCGATAACTACTGTAATTATTATTATTTGACCATGCTGGTCATCTATGAACATTTGAACATCTTGGCCATGTTCTGTTATAATCTCCACCCGGCACAGCCAGAAGAGGACTGGCCACCCCTCATAGCCTGGTTCTTCTCTAGGTTTCTTCCTAGGTTTTGACCTTTCTAGGGAGTTTTTCCTAGCCACCGTGCTTCTACACCTGCATTGCTTGCTGTTTGGGGTTTTAGGCTGGGTTTCTGTACAACACTTCGAGATATTAGCTGATGACGAAGGGCTATATAAAATACACTTGATTTGATTTGATTTTGCCGGTTTGAGCAGGCTGGATTTAGGACTGGAAAGACACCACTTGCGGAGAGGCTGTGTGAAGACAAAGCTTCTGAAAGGCTGGCGTATAGGACCAGCACGGGAAAGATGAATAGAGGCGGCTGCTGTCTATGGTGCACTTTTTTCGAGTTGTAAAAGCAAGCAGAGCAGAAACTGGCTACTCTTTAGTTGACTGATCTAGCTAATTTCCCTTTCTAACTGCTGTTTGACAGAAAAATATATATACAGTTGAAGTCGGAAGTTTACATACACCTTAGCCAAATACATTTAAACTCAAGTTTTTCACAATTCCTGACATTTAATCCTAGTAAAAAATCCCTGTTTTAGGTCAGTTAAGATCCCCACTTTATTTTAAGAATGTGTAATGTCAGAATAATAGTAGAGAGAATGATTTATTTCAGCTTTTATTTCTTTCGTCACATTCCCAGTGGGTCAGAAGTTTACATATACTCAATTAGTATTTGGTAAGATTGCCTTTAAATTGTTTAACTTGGGTCAAACATTTCGGGTAGCCTTCCACAAGCTTCCCACAATAAGTTGGGTGAATTTTGGCCCATTCCTCCTGACAGAGCTGGTGTAACTGAGTCAGGTTTTTAGGCCTCCTTGCTCGCACACGCTTTTTCAGTTCTGCCCACAAATGTTCTATGGGATTGAGGTCAGGGCTTTGTGATGACAATGACTTCCAAAGTTGTGGAAAAATGGCTTAAGGTCAACAAAGTCAAGGTTTGTTGACCTTAAGCCATTTTTCCACAACTTTGGAAGTCATTGTCCATTTGGAAGACCCATTTATGACCAAGTTTTAACTTCCTGACTGATGTCTTGAAATGTTGCTTCAATATATCCACATAATTTCCCTTTCTCATGATGCCATCTATTTTGTGAAGTGCACCAGTCCCTCCTGCAGCAAAGCACCCCCACGACATGATGCTGCCACCCCCGTGCTTCACGGTTGGGATGGTGTTCTTCGGCTTGCAAGCATCCCCCTTTATCCTTCAAACATAAAGATGGTTATTATGGCCAAAAAGTTCTATTTTTGTTTCATCAGACCAGAGGACATTTCTCTAAAAAGTACGATCTTTGTCCCCATGTGCAGTTGTAACCGTAGTCTGGCTTTTTTATGGCGGTTTTGGAGCAGTGGCTTCTTCCTTGCTGAACGGCCTTTCAGGTTATGTCGATATAGGACTCGTTTTACTGTGGATATAGATACTTTTGTACCTGTTTCTTCCAGCATCTTCACAAGGTCCTTTGCTGTTGTTCTGGGATTGATTTGCACTTTTCGCACCAAGGTACTTTCATCTCTAGGAGACAGAAAGCGTCTCTTTCCTGAGCGGTATGACGGCTGCGTGGTCCCATGGGGTTTACTTGCGTGCTATTGTTTGTACAGATGAACATGGTACCTTCAGGCGTTTGGAAATTGCTCCCAAGAATGAACCAGACTTGTGGAGGTCTACAATTGTTTTTCTGAGGTCTTGGCTGATTTCTTTTGATTTTCAAGCAAAGAGGCACTGAGTTTGAAGGTAGGCATTGAAATACATCCACAGGTACACCACCAATTGACTCAAATTATGTCAATTAGCCTATCAGAAGCTTCTACAGCCATGACATCATTTTCTGAAATTTTCCAAGCTGTTTAAAGGCACAGTTAACTTAGTGAAAAATTACTTGTGTCGTGCACAAAGTAGATGTCCTAACCGACTTGCCAAAACTATAGTTTGTTAACAAGAAATTTGTGGAGTGGTTAAAAAACTAGTTTAATGACTCCAACCTAAGTGTACGTAAACTTCCAACTTCAACTGCATATTCCCAGTGTAACTGACATGTTACAACGTTAGCTAATGTTTCACCCCTTCTCGACTGAAGTGAAAGAAATACTAGCAGCTAGCTAGTAGCTACCACAGCCAGTTCAGCTCTAGTTAACCTCTAGCTATCTGTCAGGTAGCAGTATCTAACAGCTGTTGTGTGTATGGAAATGTTTTGTAGCCTTTGTTTTGTCTTAATTCAACAGAAGTAAATGTGATGATGTACCATAGCTAGCAGAGCTAAGTTGGTTAACGCTAGCTAGCTCACTAACTTTTGCTATTATTTTGCCTCAATCACACTAGACCTGAATCAAACGACCATGCTTGACAGATGGCGTCAAGCACTCCAGCATGTTTTCATTTTTTCTGCGTCTCACAAATGTTATTCTTTGTGATCCGAACACCTCAAACTTAGATTTGTCTGTCCATAACACTGCCCAGTGTCTGTGTTATTTTGCCCATCTTAATCTTTTCTTTTTATTGACCAGTCTGAGATATTGCTTTTACTTTGCAACTCTGCTTAGAAGGCCAGCATCCCAGAGTCGCCTCTTCACTGTTGACGTTGAGACTGGTGTTTTGCGGGTACTATTTAATGAAGCTGCCAGTTGTGGACTTGTGAGACGTCTGTTTCTCAAACTAGACAATATAATGTACTTGTCCTCTTGCTCAGTTGTCTACCGGGGCCTCCCACTCCTCTTTCTATTCTGGTTAGCGCCAGTTTGCGCTATTCTGTGAAGGGAGTAGGACACAGTTGTACAAGATCTTCAGTTTCTTGGCAATTTCTCGCATGGGATTGCCTTCATTTCTCAGAACAAGAATAGACTGACGAGTTTCAGAAGAAAGGTCTTTGTTTCTGGCCATTTTGAGCCTGTAGTCGAACCCACAAATACTGATGCTCCAGATACTCAACTAGTCTGAAGAAAGCCAGTTGTATTACTTATTTTAATCAGAACAAGCGTTTTTAGCTGTGCTAACATAATTGCAAAAGGGTTTTCTAATAATCAATTAGCCTTTTGGATTATTTTGGATTAGCTAACACAACGTGCCATTGGAACACAGGAGTGATGGTTGCTGATAATTATCCTCTGTGCGCCTATGTAGATATTCCATAAAAAATCTGCCGTTTCCAGCTACAATAGTCATTTACATCATTAACAATGTTACACTGTTTTTCTGAGCAATTATTTTAATGGACAAAAAATATGCTTTTCTTTCAAAGACAAGGACATTTCTAAGTGACTCCAAACTTTTGAACGGTAGTGTACATTTGAAAACACTTAGTTTAGAATATCTACATAAATTCAACAATTGCATTCCTCTCATTACTCTGTAGGCTACTGACATATTCAAAGCTTCCTCCGGCATCTCACCATACATCTGCCTGTAGTTATTGAACTCAACCTGCAGGAGGATTGTTTGTTGTGATTGAGTGAGGGAAAACAGCAAGGTTCTGACAGATGGGTGTGACGTGGTGGTGGCAAGAACATATCCAAGAAATATCCACATCCAACAACACCCACAAGCCAACTCACGTTTGGCTTCTGTCATGGTCGCCAGCTTTTCTTGAGGAGCAAGCCAAAAGAAACAAGGCCATATCAGCGGGTGCAGTTCCCCTTAAAGCTTCAGGTGACATTTCAATTGATACATGTGTAGGCCTACAGTAAACTCATGTTACTCCAAATACAGCATGTTGTTCCAAATGCTAGCTACACTATATATGCAAAAGTATGTAGAGACCCCTTCAAATTAGTGGATTTGGCTGTTTCAGCCACACCCGTTGCTGACAGGTGTATAAAATCGAGCATACAGCCCTGCAATCTCCGTAGACAAACATTGGCAGTATAGTGGCCTTCCTGAAGAGCTTAGTGACTTTCAATGTGGCATCGTTCAACTGTAAATGCTGTTATTGTGAATTGGAAACATCCAGGAGCAACAAATGCTCAGCCATGACGTGGTAGGCCACACAAGCTCATAGAACAGGACCGCCGCTGAAGCGCGTAGCATGCAAAAATCGTCTATCATTAATTGCAATATTCCATTCTGAGTTCCAAACTCCCTCTGGAAGCAACGTCAGCAAAATAAGTGTTTGTTGGGAGCTTCATGAAATGTGTTTCCGTGGCCGGGCATCTGCACTCAAGCCTAAGATCACCATGCGCAATGCCAAGCGTCGGCTGGAGTGGTGTAAGGAGAACGCCAGGGGAAGGCTATCTGCCCCAATGCATTGTGCCTACTGTAAAGTTTGGTGGAGGTCTTAATGGTCTGGGGCTGTTTTTCATGCTTCATGATTGGCCCCTTAGTTCCAGTGAAGGGAAATCTTAATGCTGCAGCATACAATGAAATTCTAGACGATTATGTGCTTCCAACTTTGTGGCAAAAGTTTGGGGAAGGCACTTTTCTGTTTCAGCATGACAATGTCCCTGTGCTCAAAGCGAGGTCCATACAGAAATCGTTTGTTGAGATTGGTGTGGATGAACTAGACTGGCCTGCACAGAGCCCTACCCTCAACCCCATCAAACACCTTTGGGGTGAATTGGAATACCAACTGTGAGCCTGGCCTAATCGCCCAATGTCAGTGCCCAAACTCACTAATGCTCTTGTGGTTGAATTGAAGCAAGTCCCCGCAGCAATGTTCCAACATCTATTGGAAAGCCTTCCCAGAAGAGTGGAGGCTGTTACAGCAGCAAAGGGGGGACCAACTCCATATTAATGCTCATGATTTTGGAATGAGATGTTTGACGACGAGGTGTCCACATACTTTTGGTCATGTAGTGTACTTTGCTAACGTTAGGCAAAAGGAACAACACGAAGGGTCACTGTGTGGGGCTACAGACGATACTTTCCATATGACACTGTAACTGATCCTAGAGCTCCAACTCCCATGACTGTAAGATCACCAAAGTCACAATTTTTCCCAGTCTGAGTTCGCTTTGTCTAAACGTTGCCTAAAAGTAGTAAGTTTTGCTTGTGGCATACTGAATACTTTTTACTAAACAGTATGTGCTAAATCAGGGGTGGGCAAATCCAGTCCTCGAGGGCCTGATTGGTGTCACACTCTACATCTCTAGCAAACACAGCTGATTAATCAAATTGAATTCTAAACTAAGATCATGATTAGGTGATTATTGGAGTCAGGTGTGTTAGCTGGGGCTGGGACAAAACTGTGACACCACAATAGTACATTGTACGATTAGTACACAGTATGCAGTTTAAGTGGTAGTAGGCAAGCCAGATTTCGAGACACAATCCCTGTGTCTGGAATGTGTTTCAAAAGACACTCATTTTACAACGCCTTGCTACGTTCTAACAACGCCGTGCTACGAAAGTAGCTTGCAACTTACTTTCAACATTTTCTCATGTCATGCAACTGTGGAAAGGATATCAACTACTGCAAATTGAATCCCTGCGGTCCTCAGTCAGCTCAGCAGTCCCACAACACAATATTCTATAACGGGCTAGTTTTGCCTTGTCCTTCAAGTCATTGCATTTTCCTCAATTGGATTGAGGTCGGGTGATTGTGGAG
Source organism: Salvelinus fontinalis (assembly GCF_029448725.1). NCBI lineage: Eukaryota > Metazoa > Chordata > Actinopteri > Salmoniformes > Salmonidae > Salvelinus > Salvelinus fontinalis. The sequence goes on from NC_074684.1 coordinate 12,583,169, forward strand.
GCCAGGTCATCTGATGCAGTACTCCATCACTCTCCTTGGTCAAGTAGCCTTTACACAGCCTGGAGGTTTTGGGTCATTGTCCTATTGAAAAACAAATGATAGTCCCACTAAGTGCAAACCAGATGGGATGGTGTATCGCTGCAGAATGCTGTGGTAGCCATGATGGTTAAGTGTGCCTTGAAATCTAAATAAATCACTGACAGTGTCACCAGCAAAGCACCGTCACACCTCCTCCTCCATGCTTCATGTGGGAACCACACATTCAGAGAACATCCATTCACCTACTCTGCGTCTCACAAAGACACGGCAGTTGGAACCAAAAATCAGACCAAATGAGCACATCCAGGTTTCCATCGGTCTAATGTCTATTGCTCATGTTTCTTGGCCCAAGCAAGTCTCTTTTCTTATTGGTGTCCTTTAGTAGTGGTTTCTTTGCAACAATTTAACCATGAAGGCCTGATTCACATAGTCTCCTCTGAACAGTTGATGTTGATGTTTCTGTTTCTGTTACTTGAACTCTGTGAGGCATGTATTTGCGCTGCAATCTGAGGTGCAACTCTAATGAACTTATCCTCTGCAGCAGAGGTAACTCTGGGTCTTCCTGTGGCGGTCCTCATGAGAGCAAGTTTCATCATAGCGCTTGATGTTTTGTTGTGTCTGTTCTTGAAATTTCCCCCATTGACTGACCTTCATGTCTTAAAGTAATGGTGGACTGTCGTTTCTCTTTGCTTATTTGAGCTGTTCTTGCCATGACATAGACTTGGTCTTTTACCAAATAGGGCTATCTTCTGTATACCACCCCTACCTTGTCACAACACAACTGATTGGCTCAAACGCATTAAGAAGGAAGGAAATTCCACAAATACATTTTTAACAAGGCACACCTGTTAATTGAAATAAATTCCAGGTGACTACCTCGTGAAGCTGGTTGAGAGAATGCCAAGAGTGTGCAAAGGTGTCATCAAGGCAAAGGGTGGCTACTATGAATAATATAAAATATATTTTGATGTTTAACAGTTTTTTGGTTACTACATGATTCCATGTGTTATTTCATAGTTTTGATGTCTTCACTATTATTCTACAATGTAGAAAATAGTACAAATAAAGAAAAACCCTTGAATGAGTAGGTGTGTTCAAACTTTGATATTTGAGTTTATTATTTTTAATAAATGTGCAAAAACTTCTAAAAACCTATTTCTTCATTATGGGCTATTGTGTGTAGATTGATGGGGGGGGGGGGATTTAATCCATGTTAGAATAAGGCTGTAACGTAACAAAATGTGAAAAAAGTGAAAGGGTCTGAATACTTTCCGAAGGCACTGTAAAAAGCCCAGTGCAGACAAAAAGTAGATTTCCCCTGTTTTATATATATTTACACACTATGAGGTTGGAATAATACTGTGCAAATTATGATAATGCCTTTTTAGTGGAAGAGCTCTTTGAAAAGAAATGTCAGTCTGTTTTGGTGGGATGCCTGGTGACATCACCGGGCAGTAAATTGTTGAATAGACCAATAAGAAAGAGAGTTCCAAACCTCTGCCAATAACAGTTAGTTTTTGATTTTTCCCTAGCAAAATTATTGCTTGAGAAATTGCTATTTGCTAAGAAGCTTCTTTTTTTAAACATTTTAATTGAAAAGAATCAGAGTACTTAATGGCTGCATTGTTCTTTTAACATTGTATAAGTCATGGGAAAATGTGTAGAATTGCAGGAAATTAGCTGTAAAACTGCAACAACAAAGAAATGATGTAAACCAAACATTTTTTACCATTCGTGAATAAAATACTTTTTCTGAGGATCCCTCTGTTTTTAATCCCCGTGCTGGGTTAATGTGTAGTGGCTAATTGCATAGTTAATAGGCTATATGTTTGTAGATTGACTGAGGTCAAGGAAGCTACAGGAACCAGTGTGATACTGGCTGGGGTAATTTTTGATTGTTTTTTGCAGTTCTCCAAATAGCCAGGGACCTCGCCAAATCTCAGACCCTGGCTACGGCCCTGGATGTGCTCAAACTAAACAGTGGACCAAATTATTCAAATGTTTTATTTTTTATTCAACTACCATCACGCAACACGATTTTCTCCTCTCCCTTCTCGCTCTCTGTGTGTGTGTGTGTGCGTGTGCGTGTGTGTACGTGTACGTGTACCAATGACTGTATACATTGAGTGGACAAAACATTAGGAACAACTTAGGTTGCACGCCCTTTTGCCCTCAGAAAAGCCTCAATTCGTCAGGGCATGGCTCTACAAAGTGTCTGAAGCATTCCACAGTGATGTTGGCCCATGTTGACTCCAATGCTTCCCACAGTTGTGTCAAGTTGGCTGGATGTCCTTTGGGTGGTGGATCATTGTTGATACAAACGGAATACTGTTGTGCATGAAAAGTCTAGCAGTGCAGTTCTTGACACACTCAAACCTACTACCATACCCCGTTCAAAGGCACTTAAATCTTTTGTCTTGCCCATTCACCCTCTGAATGGCACATATACACAATCCATGTCTCAATTGTCTTAAGGCTTACGAATCCCATTTTAATCAACATGTCTTCTCCTCTTCATCTACACTGATTGAAGTGGATTTTACAAGTGACATCAATAACGGATCATAGCTTTCACCTAGTCAGTGTATGTCATGAAAAGAACAGGTGTTCCTAATGCTTTGTACACTCAATGTATATGAATGGACAAAGCCATCGATCATGTGACACAATTCATTAAGCCTAACCCTATCTTTAACCAACCTGCTAACCTTATTCATAACTTTAACGTTAAATGAAGACCAAAAAGCTAATGTAGACACTTTGTGACTGTGGTAACTAGCGGAAACAACATAACATGCTCAGTTTGAGCTACTTTAGGAAGTGACGTTGCAGGCTAGCTCAGTGCTGTCACCTCTCATTGGGTAACTCAAGTTGAAGGACAAACAGGGTATTGCATGCTGCAATTAGCAACTACATTAGCCTTCCAACTTCTTCTGTGTGCGATTTAAATAGAATCATCGGTTCAAGCACATACATGTGGTACCAATTATTGCTTCTAATACACCATTGTCTTCTGAATTTGTATTTATTTACACGAAGATTGACCACGAAGATGGCTACTTTGCCATTCCATATAATGGAGGATCCTGTTTTCTGCTAACAATGCAGTACCGCGGTCGGCCTTAAATTTACGTAGCTTCAATGACAGCGGGCAGTCGTTCTCCCTTGGTGTGTATTGTGTGTGGCCCAAATAGAATCTCTGTGGTATGGCCAAAGTGCTGTTACCACAGCAACGTCAGAGACTCCACTCAAGGAATTTAAAATTACTTAACTCCACACTCAGGCAGACGATCTGCAGATTGAACATGGTGAGATTGTAGACTCGTAAATTGATAGTGCAGTTTGTTTAGGAGATATCACAGCTAGGTAGCTACTTCACATGCTGATATTGACTTTGTTATTATTGTGTTTAGTTAAGTTTGCTAGCTAACTACCTAGCTAGCTTAGCCTGGTTGCCAGTCGCTGTAACATTACACTCCTTGTTGAACTGGTTGCCAGTCTGTTTCATTAACATTCCACTCCTTGTACTGCATGTCATGTGCCCAAGAGACTGACCTTTCGGTAATCTCAACGTTCAATATGCAGCTGGATTGTGTGTGCGATCGTTGATTAGTTGTTAACATAAATAATTCCATGACAAAATGTGTGATGAATTTCTGTGTTATATGTGTTAGAATTTGAGAGTTCCACCCTGGCAAGAGGAAATTCCCAGTCCCCCCTTATGATCCATGTGGGTAAAGGCAGGAGGCACTCAGGGCAAAGAAGTTTAAGTACCACCTTTACCCAATCCTGATACATCCAAATAACCAGTGATGAAAACCCCAAAAACTGAACTAATAGTGCTCAGATCTCACATATTCCCATTCAGTCCTGGCAGATTCTCTCGATCTACATCCAAAATCTGCCCATTAGAATTATAACAACAAAGTCAAAAACAATAATTTCGCTGTTAGCTAGGCAAATTGTTTTATTTTGCGGTGCTTAAAATCAAATCTAAACTGTTTTATGGTTGGAATTGCAGTATGTATTTAGTTTGAGAATGTTGATGTGAGCTAGCAATTTTTGACAGACTATTTTCATCTGGACCAACAACAAATGGTTGCCTAGCAACAACACCAACATGATCTGTGAAAACCAAAGATTTATATAATTAACCCAAGATACACCACAGCCTGTTGTTTCCAATGGGAGCAAATTATTAATAGTGGGCAGAACAAGCAAGGAGGTGGGCAGAGCAAGCACAAGAGATCCTATTGGCACCTTCTAGCATGTATTTGCATATTTCCGTTGGGGAACGCCCACTCTGAAGTGCGCTTGTGCAATAACTCAATTTGCCCTTGCACTCCTTCTAAACAACACCATTCTTTAAAGCTTTGGCAAAGGGTAAAGTCTACAAAACAGTCCATTCTGTTCGTAACAGATTCTAGTTTTGGGAACAAAAACTGTATTGTGATCAAATGTTTAATCAATGCAGAATGTCAGCCAAAATCCATCTCGGTCTATCTTCTCCCACTGCCGGCCACTGGGCTTCCTCTCATCATCATATTTGGTGGTGAGTTGAAATGTCAGCCAGATGCTTCATATTTATACATCTGGTGAAACATACACGTAGCTGTGAGTGTTATTGAATCAAGATCAAATCCTCTGTTCTCCTCAAGCTCATTAATGAGAAATTGTTCATATTCGAAGATTGCAAAAGGCCAGTGGCAAGGAGTGGAATGATAGCTAAACAGACTGGTAACACAGAGTTTCTAAACCCAGAGGCGCAACATTGCGAGACTTCTGCGAACACTTGCGAAGCAGACTCGGCATATTAGATCGATGTTTGAGAAGTCTGAGAGTAGTGAAAAATCTTTCTTTAGTTGTTAATTTTCTTGATTTCTAAAGGTACAACCTAGACTCGCGCCAATGTCTTAGCTGAACTTGTTATTACTCCAACCTTGTGAAAGTGACAAATTGACACGTTTTCATGATTGCCAAAAACAACTTTGGGTGTGTTCGAAAATTCACTCTGGAGTGCATGAGCACGCTTAGAATGTGCTCTGGGTGCCCAATCCAACTGGCAAAGTTGGCTAGCTTGCTAGCTATATCCAGACACAAATGAGAGAACACCTCACTCTGACCATTTCACTCGCCTTAGCAGAGCTGGTTAGGCTGTTTTCATGTTATCTAGAGCGTTGGTGACTGTAACTGTGCTGCTGGCAACAATTTTAATTTAAAAAAAATTGCAGACGTTGACTGACACCGATCATATTCAACGGGTATTGATTGTTAGTAAATTCCTCAGTTATTCTGCGCTGTGGCACACAGATGAGAATGCTCTGAAAAGGAGTAGATAGCATGAGTCAATTTACGAACACACCCTTTTATATTGAAGGCGTGCCCTTGATTTGACCGCATGCACGTGCACAGTTTGACAAGACCGTTCGACCCGATGACGTGTTTCTGCCTATGAGCTTAGCTAGCTAACGTCGCCATGACATCGCCTACAAGCGTGGTCTGGGATTTCTATTGAAGATCCAGTTTCTAGATATCTTCATACTAAACCCTCTTTGCTGGTACCCAGTCTATAGCTAGCTAGCCAGTCGGGAGAGACTATACGGACACTGCTGAGGCTTAAACCAACTAACAAAAAGCAAAAACCTCAAATAACCCTTACCTTACCTTACCCAAACCCGTAACCCTGACTCTAACCTAATTTTTATCAATTCTGAAATTAAATATTGGTTTGGGCGTCAGGCGTGTCCTTATAGACGGGTTGGCTGTTTAGCAACAAAACCGACTTGTGTGCAACTATAGGACAAAACTGATGGGGTTGGCTTAGATTGTTGAAAACGTGTAAACTGTATTTCGTCTTCAATGTTTATTGAAAACATAGATACATTTACACAATGAGCGCTTGTTGTCTCTCAAATACATTGTTACAGTTGTTGGATTTTTTGCCATATTAGCATAGATGTGACAACAGACAAGACATGGTATCAAAAACAAGATAAAACTAGCTGAAACGAACCACCTATCCAGAATCGCAACACACAGACCTCTGCCCCATTGAAGCGTGCGCTTCGTTTTCGTGGTGTTTTCAGCTAACCCAACTATAGCCTATTCCTAGCCAGCTCAGAGAGACAGTATTGCGATGTGGGTTTTGTAGTCAACTTGAGCTGCAACAGATTTTCACATGTTGCTACCAACCTTATTATAATGACAAGATTAAATATTTGTTCACAAAAAAGATTGTTCTCACATATTAGTGTTATTTAACATTGTGTAAATCATATGAATTAGTGGTTTTCGTTTAAATGTAATCATTAGGCCAGTTACACTAGTTAATTGGTGGATCAATTTTACCAATTCGTTCCCCGCCTTTCAAAGTGTGTTGCATTATGGGGATAAAAATTGCCTGACTTGTGTCTACACGTCAACTGCATGAACTTTACAAAAACCATGTGAGCAAAGGTCGTGCAGTTTTTGATTAAATTGCCTTCAAGTCACTGCAGTTGCTTCTCACCAAGCAGCACCATCCAGCCATCCCCTGGCTAGTCAAACTGGTCTCAGAGCATTTCGTATTATTCTGTACATAAATCCGGAACACTACATTTAGTATGATATGTTACATTTGGTATGGTTACATAAGACAGATAAGACTTAAGGCAAACTCAAAAGTAAGTGGCTGGTCGGGCATAAAACCCAAAGGTTGAAAGTTCAATTCTCATCACAGACAACTTTAGCATTTTAGCTAATTAGCAACTTTTCAACTACTGACTACTTTTTAAATACTTTGTAACTACTTAGCATGTTAGCTAACCCTAACCCTTTTAGCTAACCCTTCCCTTAACTCTAACCTTAACCCTTTAACCTAACTCCTAAACCTTTCATCCTAACCTTAACCCTAACCCAGCTACCTAGACACAGCTAGAATTCGTAACATATCATGCGTTTTGCAAATTCGTAACATATTCGTTAGCAAATTAGTAACATATTGTATGTTTTGCAAATTTGTAACATATATGAAACAGGAACCAACTTTGTTGTGATTCTAAAACCTACACAAGCATCCTATTCAGGGACAACTAGCTCAGTGAGTGGATGTAAGGGAATCTTTTTTTCTAATTCAAATAGGAGCTGCCTGTATGAGTCTCCTTGGAAAAATCCTTGACACTTTTCCTTTTTGCTAATTGCTCAAGGCCAAAGTCCTCTACACACAGGTAAGGTAATAGGTCACGGGGAAAGAAGTCGTCACGGTTTCACCCACTACAGGGAGAGGAAGAGGTGAAGCAAGAGGGTTTATTCCGCCAATAATCTGTCCATTAAAATATAACCACGAATTGAGGGTTTTTTGTATGTAGGTCAATGAGAGTGTTCGAATTTGGTCAACAAAAAATGTAATTGTTAATTTGCTACGTGAGGCTTATTTGATCGAATAGTAGTTTCGTAATGGTTAGGTTGTTACGAATGCAGTGATATACTGTAAGTGGAAGCACGTGGTATTTTGTCAACAAAAAAAACACTATCGAAGTTGTGCCTGTTGTTGACGCACGTATCTGCCCTCTCATTGGCTAGAATGGTCCCACCTGATCTCGCCTGCTTTCATCTTTGAGGAAATGCTAAAACTATTGTTTGGCCACAAGATTACCTGTATTTCTCTATGGTAGTCTCATATTACATCATTTGCAGTGGGTGTCTCCCACAGCGCCACTTGTAGTTTTTTTATTTATTTTTTATTTCACCTTTATTTAACCAGGTAGGCTAGTTGAGAACAAGTTCTCATCTACAACTGCGGCCGTGGCCAAGATAAAGCAAAGCAGTGTGACACAAACAACAACACAGTTACACATGAAATAAACAAACATACAGTCAATAATACAGTAGAGAAAGTCTGTATACAGTGTTTGCAAATGTAGGATAAGGGGGGTGAGGCAAAAAATAGGCCATAGTGGCGAAATTGTTACAGTATGGCAAATTAAACACTGGAGTGATAGATGGGCAGAAGATGGGTGTGCAAGTAGTGGTACTGAGGTACAAAGGAGCAAAATAAATAACAATATGGTGATGAGGTAGTTGGATGGGCTATTTACAGATTGGCTATGTACAGGTACAGTGATCTGTGAGCTGCTCTGACAGCTGGTGCTTAAAGCTAGTGAGGGAGATATGAGTCTCCAGCTCCAGTGATTTTTGTAGTTCGTTCCAGTCATTGGCAGCAGAGAACTGGAAGGAAAGGCGGCCGAAGGAGAAATTGGCTTTGGGGGTGACCTGTGAAATATACCTGCTGGAGTGCGTGCTGTGGGTGGGTGCTGCTATGGTGACAAGTGGGCTGAGATAAGGCGGTGCTTACCTAGCAACGCCTTATAGTTGACCTGGAGCCAGTGGGTTTGGCGACGGATATGAAGCGAGGGCCAGCCAACAAGAGCGTACAGGTCGCAGTGGTGGGTAGTATATGGGGCTTTGGTGACAAAACCGATGGCACCGTGATAGACTACATTCATTTTGCTGAGTAGAGTGTTGGAGGCTATTTTGTAAATGACATCGCCGAAGTCAAGGATCGGTAGGATAGTCAATTTTACTAGGGTATGTTTGGCAGCATGAGTGAAGGATGCTTTGTTTGCGGAATAGGAAGCCGATTCTAGATTTAATTTTGGATTGGAGATGCTTAATGTGAGTCTGGAAGGAGAGTTTACAGTCTAACGAGACACCTAGATATTTGTGGTTGTCCACATATTCTAAGTCAGAACCGTCCAGAGTAGTGATGCTGGATGGGTGGGTAGGTGTGGGCAGCGATCGGTTGAAGAGCATGCATTTAGTTTTGCTTGCAATTAAGAGCAGTTGGAGGCCACGGAAGGAGAGTTGTATGGCACTTGTCTGGAGGTTAGTTAGCACAGTGTCCAAAGAAGGGACAGAAGTATACAGAATGGTGTCGTCTGCGTAGAGGTGGATCAGAGAATCACCAGCAGCAAGAGGGACATCATTGATGTATACAGAGAAGAGAGTCGGTCCGAAGTTTGAACCCTGTGGCACCCCCAAAGAGACTGCAAGAGGTCCGGACAACAGGCCCTCCGATTTGACACACTGAATTCTGTATGAGAAGTAGTTGGTGAGCCAGGCGAGGCAGTCATTTGAGAAAGCAAGGCTGTTGAGTCTGCCGATAAGAATGTGGTGATTGACAGAGTCGAAAGCCTTGGCCAGGTCGATGAATACAGCTGCACGGTATTGTCTCTTATCGATGGCGGTTATGATATCCATATGAACCTACTCAATAGTCTGCTAAACTTAAATTGCTCTCTTGTGCTGGGCAACGGGTTTAGTAGAGAGTGCTGGTGACTCCTTACTCCACTCATTCATTCACTGCAATACAATACACTCTATATTGGAAACTTACTGGGTTGTAAAGAAACTACTACCTCATATAAACTGGCTTGGGAAGTACTCAGTCGGGTCTCCACTAACCAAATACGTTTCGTTTTTGAGGGGGATTGTGTCGCACGGCCCACTGCTGGCTTTTCGCTCCGCCCCCTCCATAACCCACAATGCAATTCACTGTTTTATACTGTATACTTTTCAACCTGTCTCAGCTAAAGTGGGATTAAAAATACTCAAATATGGTTTGTTTTTTAAGAGGGACTGTGTCGTGCATATCCAGCAGCACTTCAATATCCACCCCCTCCATTGCCTACAATGCAATACACTATAATATGGTATACATATTAGGTTGTAGAGAGAACTTTTCTACTAATGTCAGCTAAAGTGGGCAGGGAAATACTCAGTAGGGTCTCCGCTAACCAAATATGGTTCATTTTTTAGGGAGACTGCATCGCACGGCCTGCTGCTGGTTTTTCACTCAGCCCCTTCCATAGCCTCCAAAGCAATTCACTTTAATAGAATGTACATGGGAATGGGATACATATTGGTTGGAGAGAGAGAACTTTTCTACCTATCTCAGCTAAAGTCGGGTGGGAAATACTCAGTAGGGTCTCTACTAACCAAATATGTGTAGTTTTGGAGGGGGACTGTGTTGTATGTACCTAGCAGAACTTCGTTCTGCACCCACCGATACAACACGATACACATCGTGTTGGAGAGAGAACTACCAACTTTAGCTAAAACGGGTAGAACTGTTTTCTCTCTACAAGCCAATATGTAACCCATGTACAGTGTATTATGGTGTATTGCATTGGGGGCTATGGAGGGGGTGGAGAACGAAGTGCTGCTGGATATGTACGACACAGTCCTCCTGCAAAACTACACATATTTAGTTAGTAGAGACCCTACTGAGTATTTTCCTCTGCACTTTAGCTGAGACAGGTAAAAACGTTTTCTCTCTACAGCCCAATATTCTCAACATACCAGTGTCAACATTGTATTTTTTCATTATTGGTCTAAATACATTTTTTCTTCATAAATTACTTATTGGATTTTCTTGTTAGCACAATAAAAGTGGCCTTTGATTAAAATTCAATGTCTTTTGAATGAGTTATCCACTTTGCAATGTTTTGAAATGCGGTCTTTTATTTTGAAGGCTTCTTCATTACCATACGAATGTGACGTTGTTGTTTGTGCTGCTGGCAGAATGCTAGTGCCGGCATTAACGGAGAAGAGAAGAGTCCCTGGGTGAAGTATACAACCGGGATATTCAAGCGAATAAATGCCACCAAGTATGACTGAGAGCTCGGCGAATAAGTTGATAAATGGAGATGTTTGCCACCGGACCGCAAACGGTAAAAAATCTTCGGGAAGGAACGGTTTCGTGAAGAATCATTGTTTGTTCCAACAACCGCAACAGAAGAAGTATCGGCGCCCGAGTGAGAAGGTGAGGCCCACCCGTCAACGCTACATAGGAATAGGGAAGAAACACTTGCCTTTGTATACAAGTAGATTGAAAAACCACAGCCCAACGAAGTATCAAACAGTTAAAAACTTCGCTACATTTTGGAGATTTTATTACCTAGTCGTAGTTGTATTATTATAAGTTTGATAGGGTGGATGTTTTCTTACTAAATTATCAAGCCTCAGAATTTGTGTGTACTGAGGGATAGGTTATGGGTGTTGTCAGATAGCAGCCTATGATTAGGCTATGTTTCATTGATGAAAGTGAATATGAAAGTTTACAGTACACAATCGACCACATCCTTGACTAATTTTGAACATTGGTTTTATTTAGTTTTCCCAAAAGCCATTTTTAAACTAATCATTGACATCATAAATTCACTCTTTTAAACTCAAAACACCTATGTTTTTTTCTACCTGATGACGTGATAATACTGGTATGTGTGTATTAGTACAGCACTTAGCAATAACTCGTGTGTGTGTGTGTGTGTGTGTGTGTGTGTGTGTGTGTGTGTGTGTGTGTGTGTGTGTGTGTGTGTGTGTGTGTGTGTGTGTGAGAGAGAGAGATTGTAGAAGGGCTGGTCTCTGTTTACACTGACACTACTATGGAGAATACCAGTCAGCATGGGGAGGCAGAGCTTTTGTTGTGTAACAACTAGACAGGAGTACTTTGTCTCCCAGAAAAACACACACACCCCTCCCCGGCAGCACACAAGGCTGCACCTGGGGAGAATGGCTGCTGGCTATGGGAGTGGGCCCTGGCAGTGCAGGAATGTCTCTGAGGAGAAAGATATGGAAGAGAGGGACATGGTGGCAGTTGAGACAAATGAGTCATTGAAGTTGTTAGGTGTGTGTCCCATCCTATATCCTGATATTACCTGGTTCTGACCACTAGATGGTGCTGTTTCTACTTTTAGGTGATATTTGTTATCAGGATAGTTCACCCAAATTCCAAAATGACATTGGTTTCCTTACCCTGTAAGCAGTTTATGGACAAGGTATGACAGCAACCTACGCTTTGGTTTTGTTTACCTGGACCCTGTTTAAAAAGCTAACTTTTAAGCGTTTGTGGCACAAATCCAATGCAAGTCGATTTCTTTTGACCATGTCTTTGGATTCCTTGTTTCTAACTCATTGTTTAAAAAAAACGTCAAATTGTATGTCAGGTATTATATTTATTGAATATTATATGAATCCTCTAAATTAAAATGTCAAATTTGGGTGCAGTCAATTAGCTTAATTTCTCAGAGACAAAATAATGTTGCAGTAATGCTAATCTTATCTGTTTCTAACAACAGAAACGATTTCAGAACAATTTGAGATGGTGGATGTTGAAATCCTCTTGTGCTTTTTGAGGTGCAACGGCCCACATACTGTACTGTAGGCTACATTTGCAGTTTCCACCCCAGGTTCAAAGCAGTCTCTTCTCACATGACAGTTGGTCTTAGGACCGTTGCTAATGCACAGCTATAAATGGTGCTCAAATAAGATCTGTCTGTTTTTAGTAGTCTGTGGTAGTGGACGTAGGGCCTAGGACACTAACTGCTTTCTCTGAAAGGCATTTTTCACTTTAAACTGAAGCAACTCTCTCTGTGTCTGTCTGTCTCTGTGTCTGTCTGTCTGTCTCTGTGTCTGTCTGTCTCTGTGTCTGTCTGTGCATTTCAGTTAGCTTAAAGGTCTAGTTGTTAGCCGTCAGACCTCAGGGTGTATGTTGGTTAGAGGGCTATTTCCTCATGTTCGTTCCCCGTGGGAGACTGACCTGGTAGCCGGTTTGACCAGTTCTGAGCTCAGTTGAGCACAGCCTGTACGTGTGCAAACACATACACCACAAAGGTATTTCAGAGAGGGGCATGACTGGATCACGTGTGGTTGCTAAGCAGCCAGGGGTTTAATGGGGGACGAGGCTGACTGACTTCAGGTCATTTGATTTCAGAGTATAGTTTTCAGGACAATAAGGCACAGTTCAGCTCAGCCTCAATTGGAAACCTATGGATAACCCTCTGAGCCTAGGGGCTGTGTGATCTGGCTTTTTACGGGGGGAACATATATATAACTTGAAATGGTCTTGGTCTGTTTTTGTCCCTGTGTTTTTAACAAACGATCTCTGAATAAAGAAGACTTGGGCCTATTTTTCCTCATGTTTCCCACTGAGTTGTTTTAATGTCCATAGAAATGCTCGACAAGCCTCTTAAATGCTGTTGTTAGACTCTCTCTTGATCAGGACACTTTTTTTAAATGTTCACTCTCACAAATCACACTAAAGTCTATCCCTGGCCTATGTAATCAAAGAGATGATAAGTTCACTCAGATGTCACTCGTTAATATTTTTCTCACCTTGGCTGTCACCCATGGGACAGAAGTAACTTCAACTGCCATTAGGGTACGCTTTGCTAAGCAACAACTAGGCCTACCCCAAAAACAATGGTGGTTCCGTGTCATCTTGTTTGGCGTTAACCGAATTTCATGCAAAGATCAACACAAAATCACTGAGTAAGTAACACCACCGTCTTCTGTATGTTCGTGTATTTCTTCTTCTCCAGAACAACCATGTTGTTCGTAACGCCAGCCTGTACAACAAGCTGTTTGTGGAGCAGTTTGAGGAGACTCCTCTGCTTGTGGCGGTTCTCACCTACGTGGGCTACGGCATCCTCACCATCTTCGGGTACCTCAGAGACTTCCTGCGGAACTGGGGCGTCGAGAAATGCCACGTGGCCAGAGAGAGGGACGAACAGAAGGTAAGAGATGCAGACACTACTTATGTTATATATACTGTTGCATTTTGGTCATTTATCCAGACTCTCTATACATTTCGTTTGTCTGTATTTTTCTAAAGAATAAGGTATTTGCCACTAACCACTGATCTGGGATCAGATTACCTCACCGGCCCACCTCCCAATCCTAACCTAATTAAGATCTGACCCTGTATCAGTGGTTAGGGATAACTTCTCAAGACTCCCTTCTCACCACTCTCACTCTGCTCCCACCCTAACTGGCTTTTACTGGATTCGTTGCTTTGATGTAGACCCAACTATTACAATTCTAATATTTACTCAAGCGCTGTGTGAATAAGGTGTGTCTCCTTGGCGACAATCCTATTCGGATGTGGTAATATTAGACATCTTTCAATTTTAACTTCATTGAAGTTGGTGGTTACTACTGGTTTCAGATCTCAACCGAGAGAAATTGTCTGCCATGTTTTGTGTTCTGGTAAGGGCTCTGAGTGATGTCACGCACCCAAGAATGCTCAACCAATCACCCGACGGACATGACTTTTCTTCCGGCTATCCTACGAAAGGAAATGTTGCCATGTAACACAGGAATGTGTGAAAAAGCTAACTCAAGGCAGATTCCACAAGAGCTTTTTCACGACCATTATGCTCAGTGCAACCGTTATGTCCTAACAATTACTCAAGGAAGGTTATAGAACAGAGTAAGCGTTTCCCAAACCTGTTATTTGTAAACGGCAATGCTCAGTGCAAGCGTAAGCTATGTCAAACGAGCTCTCTGAAAGCGTGAATGAAAGACACACCTGTGCACTTGCATTGATCCAGACCTAGCTAATCATCCTAACGTCTGACAGTGATCTCTCTCTCTCTCTCTGTCTGTGTTGTAGGACTTTGTTCCGCTGTACCAGGACTTTGAGAACTTCTACACCAGGAATCTATACATGCGTATCCGTGACAACTGGAACAGGCCTATCTGCAGTGTCCCTGGAGCCAAGATGGACCTGGTGGAGAGAACCTCCAAAGACTACAACTGGACCTTCGAGTGAGTCGCGCACCCTAACATCCCTAACAGGGCTTACTTATAGTGTGTGGGGGCTACTACGATACCATTAGTTTGGCGCTGTAGCCTAGGGCCCAGCGCCAAACGAAAATCATGGGAGTAGCTCGGGGAGACAAGATGTGGATGGATGGATGGGTTGGTTCTTCTATCCTTGTGGGGACATAAAATCCCACAAAAGTAAAACAAGGAAAATTCTCCCTTGTGGGGACATTTCCCACATCCCCTTGAGGATAAAGGCTATTTTAAGCTTAGGTTTAGGGTTACAATTAGGAGTACAATTAAGGTTAGGGTAAGAGGAAGAATAGTGCTTATGGGTTGGGTTACTGGTTAAGGTTTGGAGTTAGGGAAATAGGATTTTGAATGGAAATACATTTTAGGTCCCGACAAGGATAGAAGAACAAAATGTTGGTGTCCTTACCTACCTATGTCATGGAAGGCATGGCTCTATCATGCCCCCTCTATCACCCTTCAGGTCGTTGCCCTACTTAAAGGGCAAATCCACTCAAAAACTATATTTTTTGGTAAGTTTCACTGGTGACACTTGGCTTCTTGGAAGAGTATTTTAACTTGACTGCTGAAATGCCAAACATTTTAGGACCGTGTCAAAAGACTAACGGGGAAAAAATATCAAAATAGAAATATATTTTTTTGCTTTTTGTGAGGGGAGACTGTCGGGACAAATGTGCTGAATAGAAACCACCAACTGTATTTAGCATTTGTTATTGTGTGTTAATGGTTGACCTCTTTCACTCTTAGTTAGGCCCCATTTGATTTATGAGCTTATTTTCACAACCAAGTGTAAGTGTTCGGGAACCCATCACGTCAAGATGCAGTTAAAAACCAAACCTATTCAAACACGTTTAGCCAGTAAGGTATTTCATTTAGCTGCCTGGCAAAATGAGAAGTACTGTATAAAACAAAGGAAAACCCTTCATATTGTCATGGGTATGTTCTCTTTTTGACACTGGTTTGTTTAATACTTCCGCCCATGTCTTGTCAGAGTTTCTCAAAGTTGTCTTTGTCTGCCAGACACACAGGCAAGGTGGTGAAAGACGTGATCAACATGGGTTCTTATAACTACCTGGGCTTTGCTGAGAACACTGGGAGGTGTGCTGACAGTGCCACAGGGTCGACACACAAGTACGGTGTGGGAGTGGGCAGCACCCGCTCTGAGATGGGTAAGACATGGTTATAATAACCTTCTTGTGGGGGGAAAAGGGACATTTGCTTTGATACACTCATATCTGTGGACCTCTGTAGCTCAGGTATAGCATGGCCCTTGCAATGGCTGTATGGTGGGTTCCATTCCCGATACCGCCCGAACACAGTCTTTTCACGCATGTCTGTAAGTCGCTTTGGATAAAAGCGTCTGCTAAATGGCATATGCTATCTAAAACGAAGCACACATATGAAACATGCACTAGTACAGACAAGCTGCTCCGCTCATTTTGTTGTCGGTCTTGTTTCTCCCGTATTCTTTGTGGTTTTGCCATTTTTAAAGAAACAAGGAAACAAAAGGCATGTCATCTGTTATTATGTACCACACAATGACAGAGCACCGACTATAATGACATGTTGGATATACACTGAGTGTACAAAACATTAGGAACACCTGCTCTTTCCATGACCGTCTGACCAGGGGAAGCTATGATCCCTTATTGATGTAATTTGTTAAATCCACTTCAGTCAGTGTAGATGAAGGGGAGGAGACCAATAATCGGAACTAAAAACCACACGTATTTTGGAATTTCTGTGCATCCTTGACAATATATCCGCTAATCAATATCCAAAAACAGCACACTTTCTTTTTTTCTCTCCCCCTTGAACTTGCACATCATCTTCTCTCTTTTGTGGCACCAATGTGAAGGTTCATGGGAGGGGAAACGGTGTTGCATTAGTCTAGTGTGTGGTGTGGGAATAATGACAAGCGACTCTGGAGAGCTTTGCGTTCACATTGCCCTAAAAAGGGAATCGGACCGCAAACTGACATCCGACCACCTCCGAGGTGGTCTCAGTTCGGTTCAAGGACACTTTTGAGTGATCCGAGTTCCTTTTGAAGTGTACACACTGCACAAAAACTGTCTGAAAGGGACCAAGTGTGAAAACACCCATAGAGCATCACTGTTACTGATATGGATAGTTATGTTTGTGCATCTTTATTGATGTCATGCACTTTACGTTGACATGAACACTTGTTCATAGACTCCGCGATATGATGTAGATGCAGTGAGTAAACAGCATAGGGGGTCAATTTCAAAGTGGGAGGCTCAACTTCTCCTCTGTTTTGGTGCCCTGGCTACCACGCTGTGAACCTGTGCACATGCGTAGATACTGTGTGAGAGCAAAGTCTTGCATCTCGCTTATCTCAATGTCTGCGGTGCTGCTGGTTGTAATGTCATTTAGCTGAGTTTGCCTTTTTAAAGTAAGGCCTTATTCTATTGACATGTTCTGCTGTCTCCAGGTAACCTGGACATCCATGAGGAGTTGGAGCAGTTGGTTGCTAGGTTCCTGGGGGTGGAGTCATCCATGGCGTTTGGGATGGGCTTCGCTACAAACTCCATGAACATTCCTGCTCTCGCTGGGAAGGTAGGAATTCGGCTGGAATGCCTCGCCACATTTCCATCCACAGTTTTAATGCAAGTAAAGTACTACCATATAAAAAACACGAAAGGTGTGATGGAAGTTTTGGTACACTCTTTTTATGTCGGTAACATTAATTATGCGAGAAATAGCGATGGAAGCGCCTTTATGCTCAAATATTTATTTAATGGCCATCATATCGAAGTAAACTGAGTCACGCGATCTGGTGTGTAGTACGCTTACTACGATTCAGGAAAGCATGCAGTTTATTAGGCTACAGATTAAATATATGATGAACTTCACAGGGAGGTGAAAGTGCAAGGTGATGAGCTTGATGCTCCTTTCCAATAAATATCGAGGGTCTGATTCTGGTGACATGATGATTGATCACAGCCTATCCGCTCACAGCCTGTCCGCTCACAGCCTGTCCGCTCACAGCCTGTCCGCTCACAGCCTGTCCGCTCACAGCCTGTCCGCTCACAGCCTGTCCGCTCACAGCCTGTCCGCTCACAGCCTGTCCGCTCACAGCCTGTCCGCTCACAGCCTGTCCGCTCACAGCCTGTCCGCTCACAGCCTGTCCGCTCACAGCCTGTCCGCTCACAGCCTGTCCGCTCACAGCCTGTCCGCTCACAGCCTATCTGCACTGTATCTGCAAACTGTTGGCTAGAGTGAAGTTGCCAAGGCCGGAGTAGACACAGTTGCTAATTAACGCAACAGTTTTTGTGACAAAACTATCAGTAGGGTTGAAAAGTGCATATTTCTTTATGCGGATTGTAGGATATTTGCATGAAAATCTGTCGCCAATTGGATGTAAACCTAGCTTATGTATCACTTTTATCCGTCGAACTGTCTCTGTGTGTGTCTCTCTGTGAGTGTGTGTGTGTGTGCCTTTCTCTCGATCTCACTTTCTCTCTCACTCTTTCCTCTCACTTTCTGTAAGTCAATGTATTAAAGTAACCTTTACTTCCCTGAAATGATCGCTGTTGGGCACACAGCGTATTTCCTTTTGGTGGTGAAAACATGTTATGTTTTCATTCACCAGTTGTACGTTGATCTTAAAGGGTTAACGCCATTCCAAAACAATCTAGTTTCCTCCATGTGTTCTCAAAACATTGAGATACGGGGTAGTCAATTGTCATAATGCCTGACGACACCAATGGCCCTGAGGGTACTAGCATAGGAAGTAGGGTCGGGCGACGTTATGATAGCATCGTCGATCAACGATGATTGACAGCCATTGTTGATGGTGCCGACTTTGTGATGTGACAGACAATAGTTTAGCCTATTTGAACTTGACTGGCGCTGCTCAGTAAAAAACGGAGTCTCGGATTGCAGGGCAGTACCCAAGATACAGTTCAAGTCGGAAATTTACATACACCATAGCCAAATATATTTAATCTCAGTTTTTCACAATTCCTGACATTTAATCCTAGTAAAAATTCCCTGTTTTAGGTCAGTTAGGATCACCACTTTATTTTAGAATGTGAAATGTCAGAATAATAGTAGAGAATTATTTATTTCAACTTTTATTTCTTTCATCACATTCCCAGTGGGTCAGAAGTTTACATACACTCAATTAGTATTTGGTAGCATTGCCTTTAAATTGTTTAACTTGGGTCAAACGTTTCGGGTAGCCTTCCACAAGCTTCCCACAAAAAGTTGGGTGAATTTTGGCCCATTCCTCCTGACAGAGCTGGTGTAACTGAGTCAGGTTTGTAGGCCTCCTTGCTCGCACATGCTTTTTCAGTTCTGCACACAAATGTTCTATAGGGTTAAGACAGGGAATTTTTACTTCGATTAAATGTTAGGAATTGTGAACAACTGAGTTTTTAAATGTATTTGGCTAAGGTGTATGTAAACTTCCGGCTTCAGCTTTATCTCCTACTAGGCCTATCATAAAAGCCTTAAGACAACTTAAAGTTATGAACAGTAGCCACCAGAGTCTCTGGGTTCGCGCAAAGGCTCTGTCGCAGCCGGCCGCGACCGGGAGGTCCGTGGGGCGACGCACAATTGGCATAGCGTCGTCCGGGTTAGGGAGGGTTTGGCCGGTAGGGATATCCTTGTCTCATCGCGCTCCAGCGACTCCTGTGGCGGGCCGGGCGCAGTGCGCGCTAACCAAGGGGGCCAGGTACACGGTGTTTCCTCCGACACATTGGTGCGGCTGGCTTCCGGGTTGGAGGCGCGCTGTGTTAAGAAGCAGTGCGGCTTGGTTGGGTTGTGCTTCGGAGAACGCATGGCTTTCGACCTTCGTCTCTCCCGAGCCCGTACGGGAGTTGTAGCGATGAGACAAGATAGTAATTACTAGCGATTGGATACCACGAAAATTGGGGAGAAAAAATGTATTACATTTTTTTTTTTAAAGACAGTTATGAACAGTAGCTTATTTCCCAAATATTCTAGGCTATGAAGGTGTTGCCCTAAAGTTGTTGTGGCTTTCAAGAATGAAGGTCTATAGCCTAGTCATAGGCTTCTCAATCACAGCTTTATGAGAGATGGCACAAACAAGTATTCATTGTTCTATTATTTTGAGGCAAATAAAGCCCATGATGTATAACTTAACTCGCTACAGTAAGACTGTAACTCATCAGACAGTCACTGCTCCATCATGTGCGTGCCACGCACACACACACCCGTTCTGCTTTTCCACCAGAAAGGAATATTTTTAAACATTTGCTATTGCCTGTACTTAGCCTCTTCACAGGCTTTCAACAACATTATCTTTCACCATGTTTTGTCCAGTTAAATTCGATTTCGCGCTACAGCCTAACTGTCGTTTTAGCAGAGCTTTTTGGTTATGTTTAAGTTTTTGAATGTATTGAAATGGCCAATGGGGCCGATGGCATCGTATATCACTGATTTATGGTACACAATCATCATCGGACAAAGGTTGACATCGCCGAACCCTACCTCCTTGCTCTGACTCTACTCATAACTACGTTATTGAGGAAAAATGTACTTTATATGCCTGTGATAAGTGGTTGTCCCACCTAGCCATCTTAAGATGAATACACTAACTTTAAGTCTCTCTGGATAAGAGTGTCTGCTAAATGACTACAATGTGAAATGTAGGAAGGGCTCTGTGTCAGACACATTCACTCTCTCGCTCTGTGTGTGTGTGTTTTGACAGAAAGTAAAATGTAAATGACCTCAGGGTACTTTAACTGTGACTTTTCGGGAGACTAAAGAAAGATGAGCGCTCTGTTTCTGTGTAAAGCTGATGTATTTATTAACGGGACAAACAAACAATAGGCTCACGTTTTGCCATGAATCCCCTTCATCAGAGCCTTGAGAAGGATATAGGGAGGCACCACAATCACCTCGCAGGGGAGTGTCCCGCTCGTCATGTCAATCAAACATGTCAGTAGTAACAGCAACGACACAAGTTGTCAAGATTCCTACACATGCATTCCACTTGAGTAACAAAAGACGATGAAAAATAAACAAAGAAAAACGTCTTTACAAAAAAGATGAGGGAGAGCTGTTCATTCAGACCCTCTGGCTTGACGCAATCTAAGCAGTCGATCCAAAGTGCCTCTCTCTGTAACTATTGCCTCCTCTGGAGGAAAGAGAAACAGTCACAATTACCCAGAATGTCAAGGTTGAGACTGCACCGTGATTGGCATTCACGTATTTATTATTTTAATTTTATTTTACCAGATAAGTTGACTGAGAACACATTTTATAGCAACGACTTGGGGAATAGTTACAGGGGAGAGGAGGGGGGATGAATGAGCCAATTGGAAGGGAAGCTGGGGATGATTAGGTGGCCATGATGGTATGAGGGCCAGTTTGGGAATTTAGCCAGGACCCCGGGGTTAACACCCCTATTCTTATGATAAGTGCCATGGGATTTTTAGTGACCACAGAGAGTCAGGACACCTGTTTTAACGTCCCATCTTAAAGACCGCACCCTACATAAGGCAGTGTCCCCAATCACTGCCCTGGAGCATTGGGATATTATTATTTATTTATTTTTGGACCAGAGGAAACAGTGCCTCCTGGCCCTCCAACACCACTTCCAGCAGCATTTGGTCTCCCATCCTGGGACGTAGTGCAACGCGATCGCACAGTCTGTATTTTTGGTGCGGATAGCTGTTTTGTTTTCAGCTACTCTTCATTTGAGTGAGCGTTTCGTCTGACCAATGTGAACAAGCCCACATGGGCATTTGAGCGTGTAAATAGCATGTGTTATACCCTCTCTTACACACACATTTCCTGTCCTGACGGACATCGGAACCACTAGTTAGAGAGGAGGTAAAGGTTCAGAGGTCTTAAACCCAGTTGGTCTCTCTCTCTCTCTCGTTTTTCCTCCTTTCCTCGCTTCTTCTTGTAAATTGCGTCATTGAATAATGAGCTCATTCTGCTCAATCATTCATTCACTAGATGATTAAATTGTGTAACCTGTCCTGAGGTAACTATGCAACGGTGTGTGGTGTCATGTGATGGCTGAGGTGTCACTGACTGTGAGACTGTCTGTAAAGCCAACCCCTTCAGGGAAGCTGTCCTGTATACCACTTTAGTTCTTCAGTATATTGTAATACTATGTAAATACATTTGATTAATATTAAGTCATTCTAGGGCTGTTCGGTGTAATATATTACATGAGTTACTTGATTTAAGACAATGGCTCCTATAAGGAGTCTATGCCATTGAATGTCCTCCATCGCTCTGTAAGGGGCAAGTTTGAATGTGTTGTATGAAATGCTTTCTGTAAATTCATTTGTCATTTCCAGGGCTGTTTGATTCTGAGTGATGAGTTGAACCATGCCTCTCTGGTGCTGGGGGCGCGCCTCTCTGGCGCCACCGTCCGCGTCTTCAAACACAACAGTGAGTACACCAAAACTAGTTCCACTCAACTACCCCCAAGGCCACTACACACTGGGGGAAACTAGACATTAAGAATTCCACATATGCTCTGTGCTTTGGTGTCGGTTTTACCTTGCACAGTAGTGCCCGTTAGCGACACCCGTCACACACGTTTACCGCTACATCATCTACTGTTCCTCCCTTTGTAATCAGTTAGGTGTGTCACGTATTAGAACCGTTACCGATAGTCTGCTCCTTTTCATGCCAGCGTTTTTGTTTTCGACTGCTCTGAGACTGGGTGCCAGTCTGTGTTAGTCAGTTGGTTGTCTTATCATGGATACAATGTAGCATTGTTGAACGTCAAGAAAACGTTCAGGTATTCCGGCTGCATTATTCACACCCTGTCTATGTCCTAGTCTTCTCTAACACCGTTCTGTCGGTCTCCGCTCCCAGATATGGTGAGTCTAGAGAAGCTGTTGAGAGATGCCATTGTTCACGGCCAGCCTAGAACACACAGGCCCTGGAAGAAGATCCTCATTCTGGTCGAGGGAATCTACAGGTAGTCTACCTTTTTTTTTTTTTTTTTTGAAAGACTAACAGATTCTAACCCTTTGAACTCTCATATGTAGGGCAAGATGGATTCTGTGGAGGCATGTTATATTTATTTAAAAAAAAAAAAATACAGGTGGAATGAATCAAACCGATTCATGCGGATACGCTCTTTCTAGCACCCAGAATTGATTGATGTAGAGTGAATCATACTGCAGTGCATTCAGACTTTGCTTAGAAGTGGACATAAAAAGTGTGTGGCTTGAGTTCTTCGTGAGGTACTTACCGTAAAAAGTCAACCAATCCATAATGATCAATATGGTTGTTAGTAAAGCTGCCTCTCCCTAATCAATATAATTCACTAATGTGTAGTTAAAATGGTCTGACACACCTGTAGGGAACTTAAGATAAACAGTCATTGTCTTCCCACTGCAAACAAAGATCAAGGAGCTGCAAATAAGATACACTCAGTGGCTCATTTATTTGGTACACCACGCCGTTCCTACAGGTGGAGTCATTGTGGCCAAGGCTTGGTGTATAAAGCAGGCAAACAGGCATGGAGGCATTCAGTTACTGTTCGATTGAACGTTAGAACAAGTGACTTTAAGCGTGGTATGATAGTCTGCGCCAGGCGCATCGGTTCCAGTATCTCAAACGGCAACCTGGGCTTTTCACGCACGACAGTGTCTAGGGTTTACCGAGAATGGTGCGACAAACCAAAACGCATCCTGTCAGTGGCAGTCCTGTGGGCAAAAACAGCTCGTTGATGAGAGGTCGAATCAGAATGGGAAGAATCGTGCAAGCTAACAGGCAGGCCACAAACAGGCAAATAACGGGGCAGTACAACAGTGGTGTGCAGAACGGCATCTCGGAACGCACAACTCGTCGATTCTTGTCACGGATGGACATTGCAGCAGACGACCACCCCGGGTTCCACTCCTATCAGCTAAAAACAAGAAGCAGCGCCTCCAGTGGGCACGCAATCACCAACACTGAACAATTGAGGAGTGGAAAAACATTGCCTGGTCCGACAAATCCCAGTTCCTGTTGCGTCATGCTGATGGCAGTCAGGATTTGGCGTAAGCAGCATGAGTCAATGGCCCCATCCTGCCTGATGTCAACGGTACAGCCTCGTAGCGGTGGTGTAATGGTGTGGGGAATAAACATCCTGGCACACGTTAGGAAAATAATTCAGGCTGTTCTGGAGGCAAAGGGGGGTCTGACCCAGTACCAAATGGGTATACCTAATAAACTGCCCACTGAGTGTACAGTACATTGTTTAGAGACTATACCTAGGGTGAACTAATCATCCGTCTTTGTAGGTGAATTAACATAAGGTGAAAAGTACAGTTAACTGACCCATCGTTTTAGTGTGCATGTGTTGGTCTTGAACGTGTGTGTGTCTCTCTCCTCCCTCCACCTCTCACCATTCTCCTCTCCTTCCCCAGTATGGAGGGCTCTATAGTACGTCTGCCTGAGGTGATAGCCCTGAAGAAGCATTATAAGGCCTATCTGTACCTGGATGAGGCCCATAGCATCGGAGCTCTCGGACCACGAGGTGGAGGGGTGGTGGACTACTTTGGTCTGGACCCCAAAGACGTTGACATCATGATGGGAACATTCACGAAGAGCTTTGGTGCTGCTGGAGGGTACATCGGAGGGAAGAGGGTGAGTTTGTTGTCTGCTCTAAAGCAACCTTGATTTCCTGCTGTCGTCACATCTGCCAATTCTGGTAACAGAGTGAATACAAGACTAGGAAGTAGGGCAACGTGTGACTCTCTCCAAAGGGTCACGGGTTAGGAGAAATGTTCTTGGCAGGGTACCAAGGTTCCCAAAGCTATGTTCAGGGCAGTAAATGTTCTAAAACATTCCATTACAACAAAGCTAGGTGTGTGTGTATAGATAACAGGCACTGACATGGGACATCATATTTATATTGACCTTTAAGATTTCCGGGATGGTTTCTGATACAGTTTACTGGGACAGTTTTAGGTGTGTAGGTTTAGTCATCAACAAGACAAACTGGTTTTATCATTGCCCCATGATGTGGGAAATTCTCTAAGGGCTGAATCCTATCTTGAGATCCTAACTCAGATTGTCACATATATCATGCTTTCACATCAATAGGAGACTTGTAAAGAAATTTGAGACTTTCACGATCTGAAGTTCGACCTTTATGTAGTATTATTGTAACTATAAAACCCATTTTATATTGACACTGGTGTTTTATTGTATCTCCCCCATAGGAGTTGATAGAATACCTGCGGTCCCACTCCCACAGTTCAATCTATGCCACGGCCATGTCCCCTCCCGTGTCACAACAGATCATCACCTCTATGAAGATCATCATGGGAGAGGACGACACCACTCTGGGTGAGTTTACACAGCAAGCCTCCACTTCAGCTGGGACCACACTGTGTTGTTGATTGAAAACTAGTTTAGTATCCGTTTAGGTAGGTCTTTTCATCTCTGGTCCTGGTGAGCTACAGGGTGTTATAAACTGGGTAGTTCAAGCGTTGAATGCTGATTGGCTGACGGCCGTGTTATACCACGGGTGTGACAAAACGCTTATTTTTATTATAGGCTCGTGTTCTTGCCTGGCACTGAAAAACATGATTCAATCATCAAATGTTTGATGTGTTGAATCTAAGCCAGAGGGTTGATTGATGACTGCTGTTCAGCACAAAAGGTATTTTGCTTGCATTAGGCAGTAACTGACACCACAGTGTCATTACCATCAGTAGCCACAAGATGGCAGTATAGACCTGGAAAGCTTAGGAGCTGTTTTGCCCGCTGTTGAGTTGACCTAAACCGTGCTGCTTGGTTAATCTTGTCACGCGAAGTCATTGCCCTCTCCAACAGATGACAGCTCAGAGGTGGGAGCTTAATGTCATGTAGGGTTTGTATAGATTTTCCTCACCAGCTTTAAACTGGTCTGATCTGTACTTTGACTCAGGGAGTGGCAATTACTCACCTACAGCCAAGTGATGAAGGCTGTATAATACATTTCTAAGTGGCTAACAGAGAAAGGTAAACAAAGGAGAGTCTGGATAATAATCCTTCTAGAATGGCACATATAGTTGCCATGGCACTATTCCTGTTTGGACTCCCCCGACAGACACACAGACAACCACGCACACAGCCTTATTGGTGACTATAAGTAAAGTGGCCGACGTTGAAAGAATCCATTTCCCTGTTCAATAACAGCAGATTTTTAGCTCATCTCTCAGGCTAGCATTAGTTGTTGATCTTGTTGTTTATGTGCATAGGTAACTGAGGGAGAGAGCGCCAACCTATTCATGGTTGTTTGATCAATAGGATTGTGAAGATCCCTAATGTAAGAGGACTATATTGGTATTTTCATATTTGCAGAAATCCATTCAGGTGTATTTTGGCGATTGCTTTCTAATGATCTAAAGTCGTGCTCTTGCTACTGCCTGTAAAATGATGTCAGGAAAACGGATTATTTGCATATAGGCCTACTGTAGCTCTGATTGGTTATGACGTGCTGGTCCTGGACAAGACTGATGTTTTCATTAGGTTTAATTTACTGCAGTGTCTAATAATTGTCCTAAACGCAATGCCGCTTTCCCACTCTATATTGCTATAGAATTTTCACAAATGCCTGACTATGCATCATTCCCAGACATTCTATGAATTTATGAAAACGTGAAAATGACCATCTAAGTGGTCGTTTTTTTTACTGTACTTTTTGCCTCATTTGATAACGAAATCTGAAAATACTGAAGATGCGTTCACTAACATAACAAGAATATTCTTGGAGAATTTTGGGGTAGGTGTCACACAAGGTAAAAAACAGTGACAAGGGTTTGAGTGAGAGGTTTAACTGGTGTCTCCAAGTGGCCACCCACCTCTCCAAAGTGTGCGCAGTTCCTAAGTAATTCCAATACATTTTTATGACTCAAAGATGTTGAACTATAAGGTGCTTCTTTTATTTAATTTTTTTTAGCTCTCCTAGCTCTGTCGTTAAGGAAGTAGATCAAGCACACTTGTAGTTGTTTTGTTTGGAACACAGCCCCGCATCACCGCCTTTACACAATTACCGTTGTTTACGCAATCCAAAAACAGTCCATTATAAATCGCAGTCTGGGTCAGGGTGGGCATAATTTGAAAGCTTGTTCTATTGCCAACATGACTAGCTACATTTTCAAATACAATCTTAGTGTTAGGCTTTCACTAGGCAATTCAGAGTACCAAATTGAATACTGAACAAAAATATAAGTGCAACATGCAACTATTTCAAAGGTTTTACTGAGTTACAGTTCATATAAGGAAATAAATTCATTCGGACCTAATCTATAGATTTCACATGACTGGACAAGGGCGCAGCCATGGGTGGGCCTAGGAGTGCATAGGCCTACCCACTGGGGAGGTCCTCAGCTGGCATGGTTACACATGGTCTGCGGTTGAGGCTTATGGTAGAGAAATGAACAATCAATTCTCTGGCAACAGCTCTGGTGGACATTCCTGCAGTCCACGTACCAGTTGCACCCACCCTCAACTTGAGACATCTGTGGTATTGTATTGTGTGTCAAAATTGCACATTTGAGGCCTTTTGTCCCCAGCACAAGGTGCACCTGTGTAATGATCAGGGATGTAAACAAATTTGTGCTCAATTTGAAATAAGCTTTTTTGTGCATATGAAACATTTCTGGGATCTTTTATTTCAGCTCATGAAACATGAAACGACACTTTACATGCTGCGTTTTATAATTTTGTTCAGTTTAATGTTGGTGCGTATAGAATGGAGTTGTGAGTGCATTCCGATGCCTGTTTCCGGGGCAACTATTTTTTACACAATAAACAGATTCATTCTGTTCAGGACAACTGTCAACACAACCCAGTGTATAACGCCATGTTGTCTTGTAACTGGACATGTAAACATGGTGATCATAAACGATGACACGGTATATGACATGAGTTTTATGATATGGAAATGTGAAGTGTACATTTGGACTCATGGGTCTTTGGCTTGCTTGTATGACATCCAAGCGTTATTTATTATAATCCTCAACATCGAGTTCTCAATGTACAGCATTTCCCTGACTCAGACGACAAAACATTAGCAAAAGTTGCCCAATTAGCAGCAGGGATTGGGGCAACTTCTTGTCACACGCAGTGCTCAAGTTCAGAACAGCTGTCAGTCCAATCCCATACAGCGCTGTGGAGCCTGAGGTCTGACGTCATGTATAGCATGTTACTGTGAAGCCACTGCGTTCCAATTTAGGCGCTTATCAGTGTCCAAATCTGCCATTTTCAATCCGTATACAGGTACGAGTGTAAAGGGATACGACCACCAACTATCACTCAAAAACTAAAGGCAATGCATGTTAAATGGAGTGGAGTTAAGGAGATCAACTGTGTTGACAGTCACTCCTACACACACAGCAGAGCACATCCCCCTCTCAGTAGCACCAGGCTGGGTTAAAACCTCCGGACAGTCCCCTGCATCCCTCAAAGGGCTCTGACTGATTGAAGCCTGTGAAGTGGTAGCATGGACTTTCCCCACATAGAGCTTTAATAGGTTTCAGATGTCTGTGTGTTGGAGCTCCGTAGTGTCTGTGCAGAAGTGTTTGTCTTCTATCTGGGTACAAAGCGGCCTGCCGCTGGGGGTTAGAGTTCTAGGTGGCTCCCCTGACCTGCAGGGCTTCAGAGAACGAGCTGTGGTAAAACAGATTGAAACAACATAGCCCAGTGAGGGTCCGGGTCACTCCAGGGTTGTTACTCTAACAGGGAGGTTCCTCCCGTCTCCCACCAAGGTACAAGTTGCGTTTAACCACAGGTCTAGGATCCGATTACTCTATAGCCCAACATTACCCATTGGGGGATGAAAACATTATCTCACCCGGTATCAGTGGATAGGGACAAGTTCCTCCCAGGTGGGCCACAGTACAGCAAGGTTGTATTCATTAGGGCATGCAATGGGAAACGTTTTACAACGGAAAATGAACAATTCCTATTGGATCAAGTCCAAGTAGGGCCTCACAGTTTCAGTCCATTTACTTCTGTTTGGTCCTCAATGAATATGGGCCTGATCTAGCAGCTATGTTCAAACCATCACAATGCTCCAGACCATTCTCTGACAAGCAGATGGATGGAAATGGCTGATCTCACGGCCTTGTCTAAATCACTTGACAGTTTTCTCAGGAAAGAGCAACATTGGCAGTTCGATGGTTCCCAGCTCCATGCGGGTTTGAGATTCAAGCCTTTGAAGTGTAGTCACTGCCAATAGCTGCATAACTAGCAGTGGCATCGAGGCTGCTAACGTTTTGGCCGGTGTGTCATGTGCCAGAATGACTGACTGGGGTTCGACGCTTTGAGAGTTAATAAGTGTTGAGTGTCTCAGGCAAGGTTGCTCATCATATTGAGTGTGGTTCAGGGAACCACCTCCTTAACACAACCAGAATTACTTTCTCTGGTTTGAAGCTCAAATCAAATATGTGGATGAGACCGGAGACAGACAGGACATTCCTACCAGGGAGCCCCTCAATATGAAAGGAATTTCAAACAAGTGGAACGCAATTCCTTCTCCTGATAGCATCACTCTCTTTTTTTTTCAGCCTATACGTTTATCATTCTACAATTCTCTCAGAATGGCTTTGAATTCCAAAGCCAGGGCCCAGGGGAAACGACTGTCTGTGTGAAATTAATTTAATTTCAGACTTGAGCCTGGAATGCTTTACGTTTTCAGCTCTGTGTTTCAAAATGAAATGGCAGATGCTGTTTTTTTGAGTTTGAGCACCTAGATGTATCCCGTCCTTTCAGTCAACAAGGAAGTTAGGCCTAAGGTTGTGGGCTGAAGTAGTGTGTACATGCCACAGTCCTTTCAATGGTTGTGGTTTACCTGTTCATGTTCTTACTAGTTAATGGTTGTAATCACTAATGGTTTAACAGGTTAATAGATGAATTAGCTAATGGTTTAATTGGTTGTTAATGGTTCCAGGGGCGGAGCGTCTAAAGCAGTTGTCAGAAAATACCATATACTTCAGAAGGAAACTCCGAGAGATGGGATTCATCATCTACGGAAACAATGACTCTCCTGTCGTACCCATGATGCTCTACATGCCCGCCAAAATAGGGTAGGTCTGGTAACCGCTAGTTCGTGATGTTTACAAAAACACAAACCTCAGCTAAGATGGAGTGGGTTTGATCAGTCAGCCAAGTCACACATCTTGGTCAACTAACACCAGTTGTTGAGTAAATAACCACAGTGAACATGATCAGATTGTTTCTGTTATATTCACTTTTCTCTCACACGATCAACATGACATTGCTCAGTCAGCCAGCCAGCCATAGAATAAGCAGATTGTTAACACATTGGTCACGTGGTCCATAATCCTGATCTCTGATTGGTTTCGCTCTCAGGGCGTTTGGCAGGGAGATGCTGAAGAGGAACATTGGGACGGTGGTGGTTGGCTTCCCTGCCACACCCATCATAGAGTCCAGGGCCAGGTTCTGTGTGTCTGCCGCACACACCAGGGACATGCTGGACACGGTGAGTCACCGATCAGAGACACACACACACACACACGCATGCACCAGACATGCTTGACACAGTGAGTCAACTAATCACAGTACAGAGTAGTCAAAGGACTCCTCCCTCTCTCCATGGAGCCATCTCTATCTGGCTCTCGCTGGTACTTTTTCAAAAGTGTAGACTTGTTTTGTCAGTCTGTCTCACTCAATAGGATTTGTGTTCAGAATTATTTATATTCTATTCAACTCTCTTTTATCTTAGTATAGGATGAAAGGAGGAGGAAGGATACTAGGTGAGGAGACTAGATTTAAGTATTGAGATGTACCCAAAGTTTCTATGTGGTCCTAGAATTGGGTTCAGTCCAATTGATGGGAATGGTTATGGTTAGTTACAAAAGTAGGTGCATTGTTAGAATGTATGGTGAAGACTTTATTTTTCCCTTGAGACATCACCATCATCCTTTGATATCTGATGGATATCCTCCACATGTCTTCGTCTCCTCAAAGTAGTTACGGTGACTGACAGACTGACTGTCTCCCAGCAGTGAGTCAGGCATGCCTGGCTTCTGACTGTCAGGGCTGATGTGTTTGCAGGCATGGAGGACAGGAAAGGCATTTCAATACATGCTTTATTAGAGGGGCGGGGGTGTGAGAGAACACCTGGGTTCAGCAAGTGTTTGTTTTCTTCAAATACTTAAGCTGAGCTCGCCTGGCGCAACAGAACCAACAAAATCATCCCACCCATCTGGCAATCCCAGGGAGACTCAATTATGTGTTCAAAGTATTTGGAAGAACACAAATACTATTTGAACCCTGGTGTGGGAGTCTTGGAAGGAAGACCGCACAGTGCCATAACTATGGTGGAGCAGCAAGCTCAGATTTAGTTTTATTTGGGCATGTGCGTTGTCTGTCCAAGGACAGTCATTTATCTTTTGGAAGAGCATGTCAACACTGTTTTTAATGCTCCATTTAAAGCACATCAGCTTCACTTTGTTAAAATGCATGAAGCCCCTTTTTTTCTTCTTTGGAAATCTCTTCTCCCTCTTTACTCAAAGTTCAGAGAAGGTGTTGGAAAAAAGAGAAAATCAAGGAAGGTAAATTGTTTCCAGGTGGGTTGCGGACCGATGGTATCGCAACACAGAAAGTCTCTTGTGGAAAGTGGTGTAGGCCAATTTTTTTTTATTTTTTTTTGTTCTCAGTTGTGTTTTAGTTTTACGCAAGTAGACTCCATTTTCTCCACTAACAATTTTGTCAGGTGAATGTCATGGTTCAGCAACCCTCACAATGGCGTAAGAAGCACACCTCTCCCCATTCAGTCTCTGATCAGCAGGAATTACTCATGGTTCTTAATACTCACAATATGCTGCTGTTGTGAGCTACTCAACCTCTCCCCTCTTTCCTCAGAATAGAATCCCACTTCTGACTCCAAGTGTAGTAAACATAATGTCTTCTGTTGTTATCTTCTCATCTCTCCTTTCTTCCCCCAGGCATTGGAGGCCATCGGTGAGGTTGGGGATGTGTTGCAGCTGAAGTACTCCAGACATCAGGATTTCCCCTCCTCCCTGGGTCCATGGTCCTCTGCGGAGAGTCTGCTCCTGGAGCCCAGCCACGTCAAGTCTTCTTGTCATATAACTAACTGAACCAGCTACACCAGGCATACTTGCACGTTTGTTTGTTTTTGCACTTACCTGGTGCACCGGCTCTAAATCAGTCCCTGACTAAAGAATGAAAATGTAGAAGTGGAACTTAGTGGATTTGAGTATCTCTTGACCTACACTACAGTGGGGCAGGGATAAAAAAGGCACCAAGGTCCTATCGTGTGTGTTCGTTTCGAAGTGTGTAAGCCCCTATCGTTGTCTTAATGTATCTTAACTTATTGTTAATTCATTTCTTTGTGTTGGACCTAAATGCTGAATCCTTTTTCCGTGTGCACACTGCATTCTGGGGGCTTCTAGTGCAATAATAACAAGATGGGGAGGAAGAGTAGAACAAGACATGGATTTCTATTGCCATTCAAATATACAATTTGTTTGGTTGTACCAATGGAGTTAATGAATCAGAGAAATGGAATCCCTAGAACCGGGATCTACATTTTGTTCTAGGGATTATATTTCTAGGATAACAGCAGAAGTTATAATGCAAGAAAGAAGTAAATAAATAATATATATCATTCATGACTAGTAGGGCAACATATAGGCTTCATATCAAATGAGGTACATCGTCAAGTGTAGCTTATTTTATATTAAACTTTCAACTCTGATCGGTGTGTTAGACTATAATATTGTCACTGGGGTTCTTTCCCTGACCATTGTTGATATTATCTGCTGTTTACACAGTAAATGAACAGGTAAAATCTCAATGTCTTAGACCTATTATCAGAGCTAATCCTCTCTCGCTCTTGCTCTCTCTCGCTCTGTCTGTGTGTGTGTAAGCTACATATTACACCTGTTTAGAAGAATAGGGTAAGAACCCTTTTGAAGAGCTGCCATGTTGTGTATATTTCTTATATATATATATATATATATATGTATGTATGTATGTATGTATGTATGTATGTATGTGTATATGTGTATATGTGTATATGTGTATATGTGTATATGTGTATATATATATATGTGTATATATATATATGTGTATATGTATATATGTGTATATGTATATATATATATATGTATATGTATATGTATATGTATATGTATATGTATATATATATATATGTATATATATATATATGTATATATATATATATGTATATATATATATATATATTACAGCTTTTTTCCCTATGATTCTTCAGCCTTTAATATTTTGTGTTTATGCCTGCACTCAAATGACTTAAGCCCAAATGTCTTAAACATGTCTATACGCTCTAGCGTATTTAACATGTCTATACGCTCTAGCGTATTTAACATGTCTATACGCTTGATAAGAGACGTGTCGTGTGAAGTGTTTCAATTGGGGTTGGTATCACGGACACTGATTTTTAGGCTAGTCCTGGACTGGAAAACGATTTGAATGGAGATTCTTGGCTTAATCTGTGTCCGGGAAACTGACCCTTACTGAAGTGCCATGTGATTTGAGTCTCTAACTGTATATCTTCTAAGTGCTTATGTTAATAACCAGTGTTGATGTCTTCGTAAACTATGACACGCTGGCCATAATATGACCCACCTGTTTATCTGTATGTATGAAGATGATGCATCCTAGCCATGCTGCTCTGATGTACAGATATGTCCTCATTTGGTAAAACTTCCTATTGACACCCTCTTCACAGTGCATTATACGTGCATTTATAGTGCCTTATGAGCTATATATAATGCACGACATAGACATACAGGAAGTGTTACGCCTTTATTTATTACAAATGTCATATCGTTTTTCAATCTGCTCTATTTTGTGGAAGATGTTTCTAATATAATGTCTCTGTGGCAGCTCTAAATATTTTCTACACCTTTTTTGGGGGGGGGGGGGGGGGATGGTAACCAAGAACCGTAAAGGGTTCTTTGTTATTTCTGTATAATCCTTTTTGGTTCCAGGTAGAACCTTTTTTTTGGGTTCCAGAACCTTTAACCAAAAGGTTCTTTTGAGGGTTCTTTGTTGGGTGAAAGAGTTCTGCCTGGAAGCAAACGGTTCTACAGGGACAGCAGAAGAAACCTTTAGGAACTCTTTTGATGGAGTATGCGTGTCTTTAATAACAGACGGACCACGTCTTCAGTGCTAGTACTACTGACAGGCATTGGAAATGCACAGATGATGTAGCCTCACTGAAATTACAGGCTTTACGGCTGGCTAACTGACGCTGGGTTTAAAGGAAGCATCTTTTCCCGCCAGCCGTCTCTCACAATGATTCTTCTCTAATATGGCATTCCAGAATTGGCTGATTTTTTGTTTTAATTTTTGTTTTGTTTAAATGTTATGTTTGACTTTCCATGGCTCAATTTATGGGTCAGTTCAAGTATAATATTGTCTTTAGTCAAATATCCAGTTTGTAGTGTGTGTGAGTACATCATTTTTATTTGTATTGGAAGTAGAAATATGTGGAACAGAGCTGCGGTTAGCACTGTGATCATTCCACTACTACAAACTCCTTATTAAACTATGGCTGAGATTTAAAGTGTCTATAATTTGTCCAGACGTAACATTTTAAACTTGCTACTTGTCTGTTGTGTTTAGTTAAATCTGGGTGGGCCCATGTAGTCTGTTTTCATCCCAAATGGCAATATTCCCTATAGTGCACTACTCTTGACCAGAGCCCTAGTCAAAATGGTGCACTATACTGGGAATAGGGTGCTATTTGGGACTCACCCTGTGTATCCTGTTCCCATCTCCTTTCTATTGAGGCATGATGTGATTGCTGACATCCAGTAACATGACCATTTATCTCAGGAAGGCTGTTTAGATTTCAATAATACCATAAACATATGAAATTAATCATTATCTGACTTAAAGTAAATGTTTTTTTTAAATGAAAAGATTGAAAAGCCCTTTGATGTAACATTACATCGTTTAACTTGCGATGGAAAGAGAGCTGTGATCTGACCTACTCTGTAAATGCATATACACCTGTATGTTATCAGTAGGCTTTTACTCTTGGCAGGTTCAATGTTTGAAGATAAACCACTTGATGGGGTTTTTGAAGCTATGGTTTGTGTTGACTGTGCTGTTGGAAACAGTGCTGAGATTTAAATCAGTCTTTGTTTGTTTCAAGCTCTTGGTTAGATTAGTCTTCTACAAAGGTCTATCTATATACACATACACAATGTGTAACACGATCTATCAGGAAGACTTTACACAATGAATAGCATTAAATGACTTACAACTTGTTTCTATCTGAAAGAAAGCATATGATTTATCCTGTTTATATAAAAGTACACACACAGCAAAGAGCGATAGGAAGAGAGTGGACACACAAAAGCCAACCTCTTAAATATATTCATATAGGTGAATAACGGGGGCAATATCGGCATGTAAAACTGTGGATCTGTTACTGGAGAGTGACGCCTCTTGCCGTAAAGTTTGCATTGATGCACCATATTTTTACATGAAGAGTAGTGTGAAAGTAGACCTATCATCAGCTGTGATCAGCGCCTTTGCTCAGAGGGAATGTTTTCTTGATGTGTGACACCTAATGTGCCTAATGAATGTGTTGGCTCCCTGGTAATCCGTTTAATACAGTCTACAAAGTCACTTATCTCCTCTTCCATTATGCGCGTGCCAATTATCAGTCGTTTCTGTGTCCCGGTCACATCTCCAAAGGGCTCTCTCCCTCTCTATTTGGATAACTAGATCCGCGAGACACCCCCTCTTAAGCATCACTCCTCTCTTCAACAGTGTAGAAGGTGTGAAGACGTGCGTATCCGAACCAGTGCGACTCAGACACTGATTGATTTGGACAAACCTGCGTTGTGGATAGTCGACTGACTTCAATTGGATAATGGATTAACGCGTCAGAGATAACGCAAACAGGCTATTCTCAACTCCAGATGTCAATGTATTGGAAGAAAGCACTCACCCATCCATAAGGAAGTGTACCCAACTCTTTTAACCTAGTTGAATAAACCGTTCCCCGGTGCGCACTGAGAGAGTGCGTGGGTGTGTGTGTCTTTTGTACTTATAGCCCAAGTTGGTCTGGTTAAATGGGGAGGCTTGAAGAACCTAGACATTGACCTAGACGCAACATACAGGCAGGCAGACAGACAGTGAAAGGATAAATCAGTCGCTTTGAGAGTCGGAGTGGTCAGAGTTGCGTCGAAGTGCGGCAGAGGGATATGGATTGTGCGTCGGATGCCATCGGACATCAGCGCGCATCTCTATCAAGAGGAAGACTCTAAAGCTGTTGTTGCTGGTCGAATAGGTGACCTGCTCGTAAGGAAACAAGTTCTGGAAAAGAGAAGCTCTGATGAGGACAGAAAACAACGTTTATCTCGCTACGTAAAGAATATACAATTTAGGGATAGATTGGAGACTTCAAATTACTTTTTAGTTGTCACTTCAATGGAGAAAATGATTCAAGTCGGAGGGAGATGTCTGACAATATTGATGATCTTTTTAGTACTTTTCGTTGGATTGGTGATGGGCTTTCCCACCAAACAGCACAACAAACTGCATAACGGCGTGTCTTTGGAGGTAAGCAAATATATTTTCTTGATTATTTTCATATTCAAAGATTTGGCCAATTCCCTGCCATGCGTTCCAAATGTAACAAGAGTTAAATGTGATGCAAATTGTATTTAAATGAATTGAGCATATGTCAATTATTTAATATTTAATTACTACAATATTTGAATATATTACAAAATCATGTCTACATGTAAATTACAGTATGAGTTATTTTGATGCCATCATGCCAATTATTTATTTAAGTCAAATTAAACGTGATAACTTAATTAGTTTCCAGAAAAGAACTACTGCTCTCCTGCCAAAAACATTCTGCATTATCATTCACATCATTCAAAGGTTTACTTGATAGCAAACCATAATCACGGCATCACAGACAGACTTACAATGCTGTGCACTCATAGCAGACTGTCATTGCCCATTCCCTGTTCATGAACCAAAGGAAACTTGTTTCAATAAAGCTCTAGGGCCTTGGGGCAAAGTGTTGTTCTGTGTTTCTCCATGTATAGTAAGGTATCTGAGCATCCAGAGAAGGTCAGCCTGAGCTAAGCAGCATAGCATTACACAGCAGCTACAATACATTCAAAGGCTGTATTCCCTTTGAACACACACACCTCGCTCACATCTGTAACCGGATCCAATAGGGGTATTTGTGCGTCTCATGGACGTGTGTGTATAGAGGGCTTGAAGGTCACCATGAACAGAATCAGATGTACGAATGAAAGAAAGGTGCAAACAGACAGATTCCAGATCTGTGTTATGAAGTCGTTCCTTTGTACTTTCTCTCCCCTGGCTCTCCTCCAGTGGGTGCCCTATTGATGTCCCGATGCCTATAACTGATGGATGATTCATGTCAGTTGGATGTCAAACTAGGGAGAGAGAAACTGAGAGGGAGGGAGTGAGAGACAGGGAGGAAGAGTGTGACTGGTGGTGCTGAATGTGCGTTTTGGGCACCAGCGAGTATGACCCTATGTCACCTTTCTGTGTGACCTGTTAGATGCCCGTGTAAGTGGATAGAGGAGGGGCTGGTTTGTACAGTAGGGGGACAAGAGGCACAATAACAAGGGCTTACATAACCAAGTGGGGTAAAAGGAACACTGGAATAAGGTCAGAGGTCAGGCTGGTTGATTGTTTATGTTGGCTCTTTACTGAGTTAATGTGGAATTTCCTGTTTTTGGTTTCCCCCTCATCATGGGGGGCAGAGGAGGGGTGTGAAGTGTGCGTGGCCTCATTCCCAAATATTGAGACCTGTTTGCTTTATTTATCTGTTCGGTTTCACCCCCCTCCTCTCCTTTCCTCTCTCCCTCTTTCAAGCGCTTGCACTTGTTTTTTCTTTTCCACATTTTCAAAGAGGCGATCAAAGGACCCCATAGTTTATTGTTCTTCTGTAATGGTTTGAAAATGGCCAAGTGCAGAGGCCTTTGATATCTGTGGACACATAAATCAGGCCTGCCTGCCTGCCACACCACCCGCCCGCCCGCCCGCCCGCCTGCCTGCCTGCCTGTTTTCCTCTCCTCTGCTTCATCATCCATACAGTACTGTACATCCACCTCCCCTCCTTTCCTCTTCTGTCCCCGCTGAATGTGTGTCACCACCGACTACTAGGCCGACCTAAATGCCACCCCCTACAAAGGACACTAAGCTTTGTTTCATGACGGAAGAGGAATGTATTGGTAATTCCTTTGTTGTGTGTCGGAAAGGCCAGGGCTCCCACTGCTGCACATCCATAGTGGCTCGTAAAGACAGACCGCATACCATCAACCAATAGGCCTTTGATCATCAGGGGAGCCCCTCTGCAGAGAGAGAGAGAGAGGAGAGAGAGTGGGATCAGAGAGAAAGAGGAGGAGGGAGAGAGGAGGAGGAGACTGAATACAGAATCCAGATGTGTAAAAAAGACATGAGGAAGGTGTGAAAATATGTGGTCCTTCATGACTCCAATCTTAAAGTCTTGTCGGTGTATATCTTTGTGTGTCAGGAGTATCTTATATGAGCTCCTTTAACTAGATCTAACTTCTGACAATACTTCTCTAGTCAGACTACAAGTGGTAGAAACGATGCAATGAAGATCTTCAGAGGGACCTGCCTAGACCCCAGGGGAAGCCTTCCTGATCCCCCTCTGACTCTCTCTCCTCGTCAGAATCCTCTGTTTACTCTTTCTCATTCCCCTTTCTCTCTCCCCGTCTTCCTCTCCGGTCCTCATGCTGTTTGACAGGGGTTACCTCTAAATGGTGACCATGTGTTCTCATGGTTGGATCTGATTTGATGGACTTTTTTTATGGGACAATTGCAGCCACTGAAAAAGTATGGTCTGTTTTCGGCCCCATAACCACAATTGCTCAACCGTTTTGTCACAGCTCCAGATTTTTTTCCCCCTCATTGTTTTAAATGGCACCACATTTTCGACCACAAACTGGCATGGCTCCAGACACTGAGGCCCCGTCAGATGTTTGGGCTATTTATTTATAGATGCTGGCTGAATTAAAAGCTTAGAGTAGTAGAAGTTACCCTTAGGCATTGATCTAGAATCAGCTCACCCTCCCTAAATTCGAACTTTAACTATAAGAGTGGAGAAACGTCAAACTGACCTTAGCTCAGAATTAGGGGAAAACTTCATCCTACTCTCTGATGAGCTTCAATTTAGAAAAAGACATTGACAGGTGTCTGATGGTTGGAATCTGACTGGGGAGGACCCCTACAGCTTGTGTCTGTTTATAGCGGGTAGCTGTGTGGCAGCACGGCAGGTTGAGACACACAAGGCCAGCCTGCCCACCGTCCCAGGGGTCCCACGACTCCGAGGCTCTCTCATTAAAACTAGAGAATCTGGCACAGTCTCCTCTTTGTCAAAGGCCTGGATGCCAGGGCTTTGGCTGCTGTGGGAAAAAAGAGAAATGGATGGACTAGGGTTGGTTGGTTGAACTCATGGTTTTCAGAACAGTCTAACAACATGGACAGTGGAAACATGATAGTAACATGGTGGAAATGTTATAGGGGGTTGACAATGAAAACCCCAATGTTTTTAAGCTTCCACATAACAACCTGCTAAATTAAACTAGCAAGTTAACCTATGTAGCTTTAAACCAGCCAGTAGCAAATGTACTCACTGTGTGTTATTCATGTCATCCAAGTCTTCAGAATGGTCCAATCCACTGTGTTTCATCATGATGCTTAATTGAGGTCTCCTATCTTTTTACTCAGGCTCGTGCTCAGTCGCCCGTCAGTGGGGTCCATCGTGGACTGGAGGCCCTGGAGCAGCAGAACCAGGTCCAGAGCCTCCTTCCCCCTGACACGGAGCACCGCCACAAGAGGAGGTGGTCTCACTCTCAGCATCGCTCCGTAGGGGTTCTGCCCCAGCCTGAGCCGGAGGAGGAGATGAAACCCTTCGTTCTGGACCTCAAGAACTTCCCTGAGCTCGCCAACGCAGACATCAGCTCTCAGAACCCCAACATCCAGGTGAGTGGGATGATTATTGATTGGATATTTGAAAGAAATTCTCACTCTCAAAGAGATTTTTCACTCTTTCCGTTGTAGGGCGGGAAACTCATCCAATACCAATGTGTGGCGGAGTGCCCACTTGGTTAGGCAGTATAGAGATCTGTTACCTTAATTCATTTCTATGGTGTTGATTTTCTCTGTGGCATGATGAGTGGGATATTTCATCAAATTTCAGCAGAAAGACAAGTCAGCTCCACATCACATAAATCTACCTCTAGTAGAAAATCCGCTTCATTCCTCCCATTTCCTGTGATTTCTCCAGCGATTAGCCTCAATGTCTTCAGCATGCCCTTCCGTTCAACTCATCTCAATCTCACGGTAGTTGGTTACATCTTCTGGTTGATTCCAGGATGTGGTTAGCAGGAGCTGCATGTAATGACCTCAGACTGGCTCTGCCCTCTAATGGGGATGGAAGTCCCTCACTATAGCCCCCTGTTGCCTGGTCCTCACATCCTCTACTATGTAGACTTTGGCCAAAATAGCACCCTATTCCCTGGGGCTCAAAAGTAGTGCACTATATAGAGGATAGGCTGCCAATTGGAGCTTTAATGTACAGGATGAGTCTTACAGTAGTCACCTATCAGTCTAATAAGTAGTCATCTACCAGTCTAATGAGAAGTCACCTACCAGTCTAATGAGTAGTCATCTACCAGTCTAATGAGAAGTCACCTACCAGTCTAATGAGGAGTCACCTACCAGTCTAATGAGGAGTCATCTACCAGTCTAATGAGGAGTCATCTACCAGTCTAATGAGGAGTCATCTACCAGTCTAATGAGTAGTTACCTACCAGTCTAATGAGTAGTCACCTACCAGTCTAATGAGTAGTTACCTACCAGTCTAATGAGGAGTCACCTACCAGTCTAATGAGGAGTCATCTACCAGTCTAATGAGTAGTCGTCTACCAGTCTAATGAGGAGTCGCCTACCAGTCTAATGAGGAGTCACCTACCAGTCTAATGAGTAGTCACCTATCAGTCTAATGAGTAGTCATCTACCAGTCTAATGAGGAGTCATCTACCAGTCTAATGAGAAGTCACCTACCAGTCTAATGAGGAGTCATCTACCGGTCTAATGAGGAGTCATCTACCAGTCTAATGAGGAGTCACCTACCAGTCTAATAAGTAGTCACCTACCAGTCTAATGAGTAGTCACCTACCAGTCTAATGAGGAGTCACCTACCAGTCTAATGAGGAGTCACCTACCAGTCTAATGAGGAGTCACCTACCAGTCTAATGAGGAGTCACCTACCAGTCTGAGGAGTCACCTACCAGTCTGAGGAGTCACCTACCAGTCTGAGGAGTCACCTACAAGTCTGAGGAGTCACCTACCAGTCTAATGAGTAGTCATCTACCGGTCTAATGAGTAGTCACCTAGCAGTCTTATGAGTAGTCATCTACCAGTCTAATGAGTAGTCATCTACCAGTCTAATGAGGAGTCACCTACCAGTCTGAGGAGTCACCTACCAGTCTGAGGAGTCACCTACCAGTCTAATGAGGAGTCACCTACCAGTCTAATGAGGAGT
Source organism: Salvelinus fontinalis (assembly GCF_029448725.1). Lineage (NCBI taxonomy): Eukaryota > Metazoa > Chordata > Actinopteri > Salmoniformes > Salmonidae > Salvelinus > Salvelinus fontinalis. The sequence goes on from NC_074684.1 coordinate 12,624,375, forward strand.
CATCTACCAGTCTAATGAGGAGTCATCTACCAGTCTAATGAGGAGTCACCTACCAGTCTAATGAGTAGTCACCTACCAGTCTAATGAGGAGTCACCTACCAGTCTAATGAGGAGTCACCTACCAGTCTAATGAGTAGTCATCTATCAGTCTAATGAGGAGTCACCTACCAGTCTAATGAGGAGTCACCTACCAGTCTGAGGAGTCACCTACCAGTCTGAGGAGTCACCTACCAGTCTGAGGAGTCACCTACCGGTCTAATGAGGAGTCATCTACCGGTCTAATGAGTAGTCACCTAGCAGTCTTATGAGTAGTCATCTACCAGTCTAATGAGGAGTCACCTACCAGTCTGAGGAGTCACCTACCAGTCTAATGAGGAGTCACCTACCAGTCTAATGAGGAGTCATCTACCAGTCTAATGAGGAGTCATCTACCAGTCTAATGAGGAGTCACCTACCAGTCTAATGAGGAGTCATCTACCAGTCTAATGAGGAGTCATCTACCAGTCTAATGAGGAGTCACCTACCAGTCTAATGAGGAGTCACCTACCAGTCTAATGAGGAGTCACCTACCAGTCTAATGAGGAGTCACCTACCAGTCTAATGAGGAGTCACCTACCAGTCTAATGAGGAGTCACCTACCAGTCTAATGAGGAGTCACCTACCAGTCTAATGAGGAGTCACCTACCAGTCTAATGAGGAGTCACCTACCAGTCTAATGAGGAGTCACCTACCAGTCTAATGAGGAGTCACCTACCAGTCTAATGAGGAGTCACCTACCAGTCTAATGAGGAGTCACCTACCAGTCTAATGAGGAGTCACCTACCAGTCTAATGAGGAGTCACCTACCAGTCTAATGAGGAGTCATCTACCAGTCTAATGAGGAGTCACCTACCAGTCTAATGAGGAGTCACCTACCAGTCTAATGAGTAGTCACCTACCAGTCTAATGAGGAATCACCTACCAGTCTAATGAGTAGTCCCCTACCAGTCTGAGGAGTCACCTACCAGTCTAATGAGTAGTCACCTACCAGTCTGAGGAGTCACCTACCAGTCTAATGAGTAGTCACCTACCAGTCTAATGAGGAGTCAAAATCATAATAAATGCTCAGGAAGTAGGACCATCTGATTGAGTGCTCAATGCATATCTCGTTTCTGCCTGGCCAAGTCAGAGCTATAAATTAGGCAGGTCAGTTTCCCTGGTACATCTGGAGGTTGGGATTATTTCCGAGGAGTTTGCTCAGTCATATCTTGGTTTCATTGTGGCTTTCGAATACACCCGCTTTATATAATTTAAAGAGCTTGTCTTTTTCTTTTTCTTTTTTTTTTACATAGAAGTAGGTCTTAGTACAGACTTTGTGGGCACGAATACACCAGAGTATGTAGAGGTTGCCAGTTTAGCATGCGCAGATCTTGGATACCAAGCTTGTACGTTTTTGTAATAACATTTACTAACACCCTCTTTCCTCTCAACCTGTCTCAGGTGACCATTGAGGTGGTGGATGACCCTAACATAGAAGTGGAGATGGATCTGGTAAAGGACAAGGACTGGATCCCTCCTTCCTCCCCGTCCACTGTAGACTGGCTGGGCGGTAAGAAGCTGTTCTGGCCCCTGTTCTGGGGCTACACAGACGCTGACTCCAGTGAGGATGGGACGGGCCGCTCAGGACTGGAGGAGACTGAAGAGGAGGAGGGGGAGGAGGAGGATTACCTGTTGGAGTACGGTAGTGAGGAGCCCCTCCCAAGTGGAGTGGGGGGAGACTGGGACAGTCGTTGGAACGAGGGTTGGGACGCCACTCATAGCTACTATGGTGAGGCTTCTTGTCTTCGCTAAGACTAAGTTTACACAGGCAGCCAAATTCTGACCTTTTGCCAATAATAGTTTTTTTTTGACCAATCAGATCAGATCTTTTGCCAATAATTGGGCAAAAGAACAGAATTGGGCTGCCTGTGTAAATGCCTAAGTGGTACAGTGTCTGTTTAGCTGTCACACCAGCCATCTTAGTTAACACCTAACTTGGGATCACTTTGAGTACAATAGAGTCAACATTTCTCTACATGACAGTTGCAACTGATAATCTAGGCAATCATTTTGGCTTCCAGGCAACGGTTCTGGACCAAAGTCTTTCCAAAAATCATTCTAATTGGAAAAACTTTCATCTTTGTTCCACTGGTCTTTGGCATGCCTGTCTGAGAGTAGTTGATAAAATGGCATCCAAAAGTTGGGGATGTTTTGAAATGGTGGGAGATAAAGAGAAATAAAGAGATTTATAGGAAGTTAATGTAGAAAAGTGGTACAATATAGACAGATAGAACACAGAATTGAGAGAGATAGAGAGACAGAAGTATTGACTGAGCATGCGAGCAAGAGAGCTCTCCACTCTGCGAGCACTCGACCAACAGGCCCATTGTGGAGCCCAAGCCTTTGAAGTGGACACTGGGTCCCAGCTCGCAGCTCACTGTGGAGGCCTGCTGTCGTTTGAAGATGGGCCCGATGCACTCGCTAATGGCAGCGTGAGCCTGTTCCCCCTGACAGACAAAACAGCTCACTGCTTGTGAACAATTAGAGGGCAGATTGGAAAGAGGGGATGACAGGGGCCATTCGGCTGGGTCTTTCATCCCCCCTCCGAGACCCCAGGCCCCCAGACCCTGGCTCGGCCCTCTGCCCTGGGCCCTAGGCGGCAAGGCCTTTTGAGACAGTTCAAGAATTCGGCGGCTTTCAGGGCTGTGCAGAACATTTACTCCTCTATTGTTTTTTGTTTCTCTTAATTCTCCTCAGTCTGTTTTCTCCTTCTGCACGGTGGGAAAAGAGCAGCATGCCTTCTGGTTACACAGGCAGATAGCTTTATTCAGCCCCGCAGAGCAGAGCCAATGAAAAGAGAAGGGAAGAGTATGGATGTGGAAACTAGTGGAAACTTTAAAGAAATGGATAAGACAGTGGGCTGGGATAATCCGGGCTAGGAGGATAGGCAGAGAGGGGTTACAACTTCGTAGTTTGATGAATGTTTACGTTGATAGTGCACAGGCAGAGGATCTCCCTGTTTAATTCTAAGTCTCTCCTTTTAGCCAGTGTGCCCTTTGCCTCTACCCTTCAGATCAGACAAAGGGATTGATTTCAGACAAAAGAGACTGACTGTTAACTCTGGCAATTGCTCTTAACCTCAAACCTCAATGAACCAAAACACAGCACATTCCGATAACATAGTCAGTTGAACAATTTCACTGAGTATAGAATGTGTATGCACATGTGCAGCTGGCTTGAACGTTGCTAAATGAGGTGTATGTTGGTTAGGAACAAGGCGACCATGTCTATTAAGTGGTCAGATATAAAATAAGATTGTAGTGAACATAAAGTATGTATGCCAGACTAGCGTAATGTAACGTTGGGGCTTCCCTTCTGTAATTAAAACGCTCCTGTACTGAGAAGAGTCTATTCCTGTGTTCTGGCCACATGGTGAGCTGGCAGTGCCACAAAGGCCCAAGCTGCACCGCCAACAAAGCTGCCATTTCTGCGCCCACCTCGTCTTGTCTGTAATCGAGGGCGGACATGTTTTCGGTATCATTAACACCAGACTCAAACCTCTCAGAAGCAGATGGAGAACTTCAGCCTCATTGCGGAGACTTGTCTCTAATTTGGCAGAGTCTACATTACAGGACTATGGGGCTGGGAGAAGGTTAGACCCAAGGAAGATTATACTGTTGCCTGAGATAGAAAACGTATATGCAGGCCTTGTTATGGCTTAGCTATAATAGCAAATATTAACATTTAGTCGATAGATTTTTTTGCAGATAATATTATTGTAGAAAAACTTCTAATTAAGGGGTCTTTGAGAGGGAAACTCTACTCCTGTGTAAGAGTCTACAGTATGTTACGGCTTATACTTCGGTTCAGGAAAGGCATCTAAACCTAATCTAGCATTGTTTCCCAGCAGCACTATTTACTATGCAGAGTTTCCCTTCGTGCCCACTCCTAATCAATCCTTTCAAGTTGTTGTTTTCCTTTTCCGTGATAGCTTGTTAAATGTATGTGGTGAACAAACCAAATGCTTTTAATGGGAGTTCTACACAGTTACGGAACCTAGTTAGGGAACCCTACAGCTGGGAGAGGAATTCAACTCTCTCTGATTAGAGAGTGAGCATTAGGGGGATTCTAGGGGTGTGTAGTTGTGGTTCCTACACATCCGTTATGGAAGGAGTGAGATACTAGCTTACTGTGACCAGACAGAAGTTTTGCTAGCTAAACCAAAGGTGAAACAAAGAAAAGTATTAGTCTGGTCCCAGGCTAATGAGTTACAGTTACCCCACAAAATGGAAACCACTATGTAAATCCAAATCCTTATCATTAATGAGTTTGTGTTTTGTTGTTTGTCTTCCCCCCTAACAGAGGAGGGGACGGAGGAGTGGAGCGCCTGGTCTCTGTGCTCAGTCACCTGTGGTCATGGAGAGAGGACGAGGACACGGTCCTGTGGTTACAGCTGCACCCTGACAGAGGCCACCAAATGTGACATGGAGCCTTGTCCAGGTGAGCTTCACACACAATGTTTATTCTAGATTCCGGTCACCAACTCCTAGTCCTGAGCCACAGGATGTACAGGCTTTTGCTCCAGCCCAGCACTTACACACCCAATTCAGCTAATTTAAGTTAGTTGATCGACTAGTCGATTAGCTGAATCATCTGTGAATGTGAGCTAGAGACGTGATCTAACTAAATGGTACCGTTCCTGTCTCTGCAGACGATGTCAACACAGTGGCTGAACCTTTCCCCTTCAAGATGGAGAACGGAACTGAACCGTTTGGCACAGGTATGTCGAATCAATGTACACTTAGCAAATGGTTAAGCAAGTAGGTTAATCAAACTAGCAAACATGGGTAGTTAGAATGTACCTACTGATCTAATTACATCTAACATGGTCTCTCTCTCCTCTCCCTCTAGATGTGGACACATGTGAGAAGTGGCTGAACTGTAAGAGCGACTTCCTCCAGAGATACCTCAACCAGGTCCTGTCAGAACTACCCAGCTGCCCCTGTGCCTACCCCTCGGCCGTCGCCTACACCGTGGTCAGCGTTTTCGACGAGGGACACGACCGGACCTTCCGTTGGCATGATGCCAGTGGCCCTAAAGAACGCCTGGACATCTACAAACCCTCTGCGAGGACTTGCATCCGCTCGGCCCTCTCTAGCGATGTCGCTACGCTCGGCGCCCAGCACTGTTGCTACGACGACCGTGGCTGTCTGATCACACGGGGTAAGGGTGCGGGAACGCCCAACCTGATCAGCACGGATTTCTCCCCGGAGCTCCACTTCAAGGTGGACGTGCTTCCCTGGATCCTGTGTAAAGGGGACTGGAGCCGCTTCCACGCGGTGCGGCCGCCCAACAACGGCCTGGTCTGCCCAGAGAACCCCCACCATGACGTGTTCATGAACGAGCTGGAGGAGGCCCGGGAATACTGAGAACACACACAGCAGCCAAAACTACACTACCCAGAATTAATCCGTACAGTGGGGCCCAATCCTAACTTGAGAAGGGAGCGCGTGTAGGACTGTTTTGCATAGCTTTCTGCATTTTGCATATAAGGAGGTATGGCGGTTGCAAGGTTGAGGTGCAAGTTGATTTCAAGTTAGGATTTGGCACATTAAACACCCTGTGACCAGACCCAACAGAACAGAACTGAACTTCATTGAACTGAACAACAACTAAAAAGACGCAGTCCTGTCAATGCTTGCCGACGTGTTTCGCATCCAGCATGGTACCAAGCTCTCTGTCTCTCTCTCGCTGTCTGTCCCTTAGTCTGGTATGCACTTCTGTCTGTATGTAAGCATGACATTGTCGTCTAGCCTGTTGGTGGCTTGTTGTAGGTGTTGTGGCTCTGTGTGACTGACGATAGCAACATAAACATCCCAAATGTACTTCCTGATTTGATTTTGCTGTGTGAGATGTTTGATACTGTAGTAAGTCTTATTTTGAAAAGGGGATTGTGGAATGTGTCATGCCCATCACATGAATATAGTCATAACTATGCTGCTATGAGAAGATTAAGTTAGATAGGTACTGGAGGGGGATATATGATTGAACAAACATGAATTTGCTGAAAGGTTATTCTTAAAAAATATAATCTAAAGCTGAGGAGAGAATTTGGTCTAAAGAAAGAAGTTTACAAGCACGAACAACCACACCCAGCACCTCATGCTCATTCTTGATAACATGCCAACAGAACAACTTCTTAGAAGCTTGGAGGTGGAGACAGTCATCTGGTCTGGACTGAACTTCTCGTCCTCTGTTTCAACAATGACACTTTGAGAACCTTCAATCATGGATGTTTCTACAGTTTTCTCAGGGGGACTCATATTGTTAGAGATTATAGCCCATATGTACCTCAACAGTGGAGCAGCATTGGGAACCACTACTTCAGAGTGCACTTCAAAGTGCACTTCGGACTGTACTTCAGAGCGCACATTAAAGATGAGAATGGTACCTGTTACGGAAACGAAAAAGTTGGATCTACAGTGTAAATGGATGAAGAGCGGATAAATACAGTATTAATTCAGATAAAGTTATGAAATGATGCCCTTTGTGCGGTTTTTGGCAAGCCATTTTTTCTGTCAATGTAATTAAAGTTGAATAGCTGTTCTATTCCATTGCGATATGTTGCATTGTTTTTGCAAAGACTTCATAGGAGTGGGAACTGTTGGCTTGAAGTCTTAACATTTATGCTCCAAACCTCTTTCAGGAATTCTTTTTTTTTTTTTATGTGTGCAAACATGCATTACATTTTGAAATCACATGTTGTTGTTTTTTTAAAGGAAGGCACTTTATTTAAGGTATATATATATATATACAAATGATGGCATGTATGAAAATCAAATGTTTATATGTTATAATGTTATAATTGTGAAAGGGTAACTTGCCAGAAATGCTGCATTGTTCATTTGTAAAGTATATTATCATGTGAGTTTCTGTTTAAAAGCATGGTTGATATTTTGTGATTTCTTAAACTAGTATAACTATACTCATAGAAAAAAAGGTGCTATCTAGAACATAAAAGGGTTCTTTGGCTGTCCCCTTAGGAGAACTCTTAGAATAACCCTTGTTCGTTCCAGGTAGAATCCTTTTGGCTCCAAGTTGAACGGTTTTGGGTTCCATGTAGAACCTTTTCAACAGAGGGTTCTACATGGAACCCAAAATGGTTCTACCTGGAACAAAAAAGGGTTTTACCTGGAGCCAATGAGGGGTGTCCTATGGGGGACAGCTGAAGAACCCTTTTGAAACCCTTTTTTCTAAGAGTGTACCATATTGTCTTGTACAGTATTTATTGTCCGTTTTTTTTAAGTCTGCTAAAGCTTTGAAATGACTCAACTAAAACCCACATGGTGCACTACTAGGGTTGCAAAATTCACAACATTCACTTTCCCAAAATACCCAGGTAAAAAAAATCCTGCCTGGAATATTTCTGGAATCAGCAGGGCATAACCTGCGAGGGAATCATCCAACCTGGAGTTCTTCAACTGGGATTTCTGGAAAAATCCTGGAATTGTTTCGGGAAAGGTTCTGGAATCTTTAAAACCTACTTCGGACTGAGACACTCTGACACCCCGGTGACGTCAGAAGGGAAACGACCTGCCTCACATGATATGACCACTCCAACAGCAACTCCATCAAGTGTCTGTATCGTTTTATCATTTTGTTGTACTTCTGTGCTATGAAAATATGTTGTGACAAATACAATGAGGAATATAAAGACGTTTGCATTGATTGTCTGGCTCATGATTGTCCTTGTTCTGTCCTTCTGTATACTATCAGATGTCTTTGAAATCTGCGTAGTTTCTCTGTGTAGTTGACTTCCTCATCCTACACAAATCCACAACTCATCTACTAGATTTCAAAACACAGTAAAACATAAGAAAAGTTGGCCGCAAACCTCTCTTTCTAGAGGTGCTTGAGTTTATTGATGTTTTGGCCCAAGGTCTTCATCAGAAAAGGCTGTCGACTACCCCCCCCCCCCCCCCCCCCCCCCCCCCCCAAAAAAAAAGTTGAGAGGCAACATCGGTGAACTTTTAACGGCCCTGTGTTTTACTCAGTAGTATCACTTCCAAATTGAACGTTTTCACAAGAACCTGATCCGTGGAGCATGCCCTCTCTCTCTCAGGGTCTCAGGCAGGCAGAGAAGAAGAGAAGCTGACTGCGTTTTGATGTCTTTGTTTTTCCACTTGCTGTGCCTTAACCAGGGCCATCCAGGCATGGCCTGCGGACTGATCTTACAAGGCTGAACCCCAGCCTCAGCATGTGTGGAGCAATCTGCTTTCAATTGGAGACCAAACGGCCTGAAACGTTATACATTTTAGGACAGGCAGAATGTTTTATTTTTACATGTTGGTTATTCTCGGAGCGAGCTCCTCTATGTTCTGCTGGCAGCAAACAAAAAGGCAGGATCAAAGAGGCTTTTGTCTGTCGTTGTTGATTTTGTTAGTAAGTGGGGGATTGGAGAATGATTGAGTAGACTATTGAGGTGAGCTCTACTCTCTACCTCCAAATCCTGAACTTGAGCTGCAAGACACAAAGCAACATTGGCTCATAAATGTATCTTTATTATGTCGTTCAATGATCCTCTTTGGAAACAAAATGAAACGTTAGTTCTGTGCCACGTCAGTCGTGACTATTGACTCTCTATACTGAAATGATGAGAAGCAGGGTTGAACTTTGCACCCTGATTCAATCACATATGGATGAAGAGTGCTCGGACTGGTTACGTTATTACATTACCGTAGTGAAACACCATGGATCAACAGAATCACACTCAATTTGCTTCGTCGACTGTGTCCTCCAGATGGCATCAATTTGTTTTCAAAGTCCAACCCAGATTTTGGAGAACCTGGAGTTAATAACGGAACGAACGCTTCTTAGACCAAAACATGATGACCTATTAATTACTATAGAAATCACAGGAACCTCATTCCCTTTCTTATTGACACAAGGAAGTATCAAGTGCAGGGATGATAATGTGGTTTCACTTGCTATAGGGTGAGGAAGGCACATCACATAAGCATTGATTGTTGATTCTGTAACTCACAGATGGCATCATAGACAACAATCTCCTCTGTTTTCTGGGTCGTTCTCGGTTCTCTAATCTATACATAATCATGTCTGTCCGTAACTCCGTATACTCTTACAGGGGGGTTAAATAATGGAGATTCAGATGTCAGGACAATGCAGATTCACAGGCGTATCATTCCTTCTCAAAAGGAAGGTACAGTCTTGAACTTTCTGTTACTTCTACTTTTTTGTCTGTCTAGTGTACCTCAAGTATACTTAAAAAAAAAAAAAAAAATAACATTTTTAGATTCTCTTAATTCCTATAGGTCCTCACCATAATTCATAGCATAGCATTTTTTCCTGCCTCTCTGTCACCTGTAAGAAACGAGAACACCAGGGGAACACTGATACTTCTAGAACGGAGCATTAGGTTGCTCATGGGTCAGGGTGGCAATTGAGTCTATACTGATTTGAAATATGTAGAATTAAAAGCAGGAAAAGCGTAAAGAAGAAACACCAGTGTTGGTTTGCTCATTCACACAAATGCAGGACTGGTTAATAAGGAGTCTCTGTGTGTGTGTGTGTGTGTGTGTGTGTGTGTGTGTGTGTGTGTGTGTGTGTGTGTGTGTGTGTGTGTGTGTGTGTGTGTGTGTGTGTGTGTGTGTGTGTGCGTGTGCGTGTGTGTGTGTGTTCTACAGTTATATTGTTCCAAGTTTCAGTCAACTTTATTTTATAAAGCCCTTTCTACGGCAGCAGTTGTCACAACGTGTATTACAGATACCTAGCGTAAAACCCTAAACAGAAAGTAATGCAGAGGCAGAAGCACAGTGGCTAGGAAAAACACCATAGAAGCAGGAACCTAGAAAGAAACCTAGAGAGGAACCAGGCTCCGAGGAGTTGCCAGTCCCTTTCCGGCTGTACCCAAAATTGGTATGTGAAAGTATGCACACACATAAATGCAGTATGTGAAGATTTGTATGTATTTGAGCTGCCGGTAGAATCGTTTAACGATTAACAAATCTGTGTGAGATAGCGTTTTACAGTTAGTTCTAGTTCTAAGTTGACTACAGATGAGCTGTCTGTGGAATGCGTCCAGACAGATGCTGACCACGTTTGTTCTCTGAATAATAGATAAATATCCACAGATGTGAAGACAGAACAGAGAAGAAGACATGGCTTCAAATACTCTTTGAAATCTTGACTGAGGCTTGACTGAGGTTGCCTGGCTTAGTGGACCAATAGAATAGTCCCACAAGTGTAATCCCTGCCCATCTGGCACTCTAGGCAGGCTAAAACAAACGCACAACGTATTTGAACGATTTTGAATAGTATTTGAACCCAGGTCTACAGAGAAGGAGAAAATAAATGCTCAAGGAAAGAGCATAAAAAGGATTGGAGACATTTTTGGGACTGACTAAAAATGTTATCTGAAATCTTGAATCATGCAAGAAAGAGGTGTTTTTCAATGAGCTGCATATATTTGCTCAACTCAACATGAGCGCGACACGCACATCATCTCACGGCATGGTTCTATCATTTCCATATTTCACCAAAACACAGATGTTCATAACAGAACTAGACATTCATTTATGGATCTAGAGTTCAGAATACACAAATCACTATGCAGTTGCTGTACACTGTAATAGAATCTTACAATACCATGCATGATAAATCTTTGTGAAGCAAAGGGTGGACGAAGAATAAGGGGGAATAGAAAAGGCTACTTGTAAAAGCGACGTTACAGTAGGTGAGGCATCGGAGAGGAAGCTGTGCAGATAGATGACTTGAAAGTATATGGATGCAGTCTTAGTCATGGCTGGCCAGGCCCAGAGCCAGGACTTGGTGGTTACGCTCCTGTTAACTCTGCTAGGCTGACAGGAATATGAGATTTCCTCAGCATGTTTAGTGCACCGCAGTGGACCAGGACCGGCATATAGTGGACTAAGTTCTCCACCACTACACTCCCTATATTCCCAACACACACTGTGGCCCGCATATGAGAGTAGTACACAGGCCACACATGCACACACACTTAGACACAAATACGGATCAATTACTAGAACTGACGCCATTGGAGACTGTCATACAGAAGTGATCTACTCCAGCTAATCTGTAACCCCAGGAGACCTGTAAACATCTGTGTGCCTCTGAGGCGGTGTTTTATGATTTACATGCATTTAACAAACAAACATAGCAACGCACACAGTCAATCAAAGGTACACAGAAAGACAGGAATCAGGGGTTGTTTTTTAAATAAAAATGGTTCACATCCCTTTTACCCTGCATGTTGTTAGAATGATGTAGTTGAGTATGTGTGAGGTCTCTCTTGTGGTCACATTTATAACAGACAGAGTTGGTAGATGATTGCACATGGTCTCTGATCCAATGTACCATCTCCTGCCATTGTGCTCTTGGGCAAGGCACTTAACCCTCCACAATTGCTCTCCATCCAGGGGCACTGCACTGCTGCTGATCCTGTGTCTCTCAACGTGTGTCCTTCCTAACCAATGGATAATAAAGTTGTATTCTATTCCATGTATTCTATGAGTTCTGGAGAAGTTGACAAAGCAATTGTGGTTGATATTGACATACCTATATAGTGGCATTACTTCCTACAGTGGAGTGATTCCAATACATTGTTTGAGCAATTTTCAGCACGATGATCCCAATACGGGACAGCAATATCCTCCTTAAAAAAGTCCCCCAAAAAAGGACCAACAAATTCCTCTGCGGAATCAGACTCCAGAAACGTTTGTTTTGATGCTGTTTTCCAAGAGGATAATACATTTTCTCTCTCTGTGTCTCTCTCTTTAGTGTTATCTGCTCTGTCTCTCTCTTTCTCTCTGTATCTCTTCCTCTCTCTCCCCGCCTCTCTCTGTCTGCTGTTAATGTAACCACAAGACGAGCCAAGACAATACCCTGCAACATGATGAGTCTCAGCCTTGCCTAGAGAAGAGAAGCCAGCCTAGTGATACTACTGCGACGGCAGTGAGCCAGCCATAACAATAACAACATTGAACAGCCTCCGGTGCTTACAGCCTTACACTGAGCCAAGGACCAGTTCAAAAATATGATTGCTCCTTTTTTCCCTCTGTGAATAAAGAAAGCGGAGTACTACTGAAGTTATTGGGAACAATATGTACAGGTATGAAGTTGGCATAGAGGAGAATGTGATTTAGTAGTTCAAGGTGAAGTATAACCTACATACTGCCTGAGTTGATTTTGGATTTCATTTTACCTACCCGGTAGTCTGTATGGCAGGTATGGCCGATAACGTATCATTGATACGTCACCACACAAACAGTTCTTCAGAGAGGGGAAATCTACAATCTATGGGAGGTTGTAAAATATTGATAAAACATGAATAAATATGGTAATAACTCATTGGTTAATCTCATCCACCAGCCAGCTCACTCAATTGAGCCTGGGGACAAGGTTACTGATTGATTGAAATTGTGTGATTGAGAAATTGATCTTAGATCTGGGAGCAACTTCATCCTATTCCCCAACTCGTTGTTCTCAACCTTTTTAAATTACTGTACCACCAAGTACATTTAGCTCTGTTTGAAGTACCCCTGAAGTACCCCCTCATGTGCATTTTACCAGTAGGCCTATGGTCTAATGAGTCTTCTCAAGTACCCCCTGTGGATAGGCCAAGTACCCCCCAGGGTACTGTTGAGAATCACTGCCTTATTAACTAACCTATGTAAGTGAGGCAGTGCAAAGGCCCTCAGCATGACACTAGGAAGGAAGGATCTTCAAAACCTAACATAGAGTGACCCCTGCTGTTGGACATACCTCAATACATCACTGACTCATGGACTGCATCTCAATAGTCTAGTCCTCTGTTGGACATACCTCAATACATCACTGACTCATGGGCTGCATCTCAATAGTCTAGTGAGACGTCCTCTATTGGACATACCTCAATACATCACTGACTCATGGGCTGCATCTCAATAGTCTAGTCCTCTGTTGGACATACCTAAATACATCACTGACTCATGGGCTGCATCTCAATAGTCTAGTCCTCTGTTGGACATACCTCAATACATCACTGACTCATGGGCTGCATCTCAATAGTCTAGTGAGACGTCCTCTGTTGGACATACCTCAATACATCACTGACTCATGGGCTGCATCTCAATAGTCTAGTGAGACGTCCTCTGTTGGACATACCTCAATACATCACTGACTCATGGGCTGCATCTCAATAGTTTTAGATAGGTGTCCTCTGTTGGACATAGGTCAATACATCACTGAGCCATGGGCTGCATCTCAATTGTCTAGTGAGGCGTCTTCTGTTGGACATACGTCAATGCATCACTGAGCCATGGGCTGCATCTTTTTTATTATTTTATATATTTTTTATTTAACTTTTATTTAACTCGGCAAGTCAGTTAAGAACAAATTCTTACTTACAATGACAGCCGACCCCGGCCAAACCCTAACCTGGACGACGTTGGTTAGGGTTTGCGCCGCCCTATGGGACTCCCAATCACGGCCGGCTGTGATACAGCCTGGAATCAAACCAAGGTCTGTAGTGATGCCTCTAGCACTGAGATGCAGTGCCTTATGTAACGGATGTGAAATGGCTAGCTAGTTAGCGGGTACGAGCTAGTAGCGTTTCAATCAGTTACGTCACTTGCTCTGAAACCTAGATGTAGTGTTGCCCCTTGCTCTGCAAGGGCAGCGGCTTTTGTGGAGCGATGGGTACCGACGCTTCGTGGGTGTCAGTTGTTGTTGTGTGCAGAGGGTCCCTGGTTCGCGCCCGTGTCGGGGCGAGGGGACGTACTAAAGTTATACTGTTACACTTAGACTGCTGCACCACTCTCCCGAGTGCATCTCAATAGTCTAGAGAAGATTCCTCCTCTCCTCTCCTTTATTAATAGTGATCTGAACTGAAAACACTGCTCTTCTTTTTCACCTGAATTTACGGTTCTGTCTGGTGTGTGGCTGACAAATTAAAATAGACTTCATCCTAAGCAATCATGACTTGTCGTAGGTAGGCTACAGGTTTTATTATGAAACAGAGAGCCTCTCTTGTGGAACAATGACTTTCTTAATCTGATGCACGAAGACATTAGAAGTGATCAACTTTATTCCCTTGAAGAATCACAAACAGCAAGAACTCCCCTGATATCCTGTCGAAATAAATCATGACCATGAAACTTCATGTTTAGCCAACAGATCCATAGTCATCCACTGTCTGTGCCCTTGCCTCTCTTCTCCCCCCAACCACACATTGAGACAGCACTTCACAATGCATTCAACAAGGAGATATAAACATAGTCAGAGCAACGTACAGAACTATTCAACCTTCACATTGACAATGTTCATGTGCATCACTGCTTCCTCCTCCACAGTGAATTGCTATTTTGAATTCACTTTTGAACTCACTTTGATATCTGTTGACTCCCACAAATGACTCCCACAATTACCCCATCATCAGGGTGTAATTGTATTTCTAAGGGATGCCCGCTCTGCTCTGCAACCGAGAGGGATAGGTGTTTTTAGGCAGTGAAGTGTGGGATTAGTTAGCTCTACATACACCATTCTACGCCTGGCTAGCATAACAATGCTCCTATTTTGAGCCATAGAAGGAATTCCCTGCCACTTCATTGGGCAGAGAGAAGTTACCCACACACACCTCTGTGCGCGCGCACACACACACACACGCGCGCACACCCACACACACACCCACACACACACACGCCCAACTGTGGATGAGAGGATATGGAGGTCTAACTCAATGAGAAGTTCAGAGACATGGAACATTATAATTCACCTCACTTAACACTCTATTAGAGGGAAATGCATGAGCAGATTTTTACAGTGCAACAAGTGCATGTCACGTATCTATGACACATCAGTTAAGCCTAGGTTATATTTGAGCACCCAGTATATTCACATGAGTCATACTCTCTTCTCTCAATTGATTAAGCTGGAAGTTAGAACAAAGCTTTTAAAAAGCCTTTTTTTGATCAGTAGTGCAGTTTTGTGACTCCTTGGAACTCCTCGGAACTCCTCTCACAAGAGACTCAAAACTCCATCATGATCACATTATAATTTCTATCTCTGTGACCTGTTATTACCGTCTTATATACATGTCATGACATACATAGGGCTATACACATGTTATTATTGCACTATAATAAAGCACTCGCTTACTTTTAGTCCACTAAAATGTTGACTAAATCCTCTTCACTACTATGTGAAAATTATGATAGCTATACTCATCCATACACTTGCATATTGACTCAATGCAAACAATGGATACATTGTTTATACATTTTTGACTGGCCTATAGTAACATCATAGCTGAACAGAGAAGACATTTCACACTTGGCTGAGTTTAAACAATGTGAGCATCATACAAATCTAAGTATCATTATTACACTTGCAATTCAGTCCACACGTGTCTAAAATGACACCCAAAGTGAGTGCAAAATACATCAGATGAATGCCATAGTAATTTTATTGGTTATCTTCCGCAAGTTCTCAGCGACCGTGTGTGGCAGAATTTTTTTAATTTTAGGCTCCAGCGAGGATCGAACTGGCGACCCCTGGTTTACAAGACCAGTGCTCTGCCACTGAGCTATAGAGCCGGTTTCAGCACATCGAAACTACATTGGTAGTGTTTTCTGATCTTTTGAACGACCAATATCAAATCGTAAATTTAACGACATGAAGATCACTGACGTCATGATTTGACCTCGTTTTAATCTGACTTCCCAGTTGTCATGAAAACACCAAGAGTCCACACAGCGAGAGCCTATAAGGAAACGCCTTTTCAAAGATATTTATAACTAACCCCCTTGTCTGTGGCATGGTGCCCAAATTGAAATAACTTGTAGTATTGGGCACCATCTGGATGTCACCGTGACATGCCAATTAGCTAGCGTTAGCCATTATTATTATACCTCAGTGAGATATAGGCTAGCACATATCGATGGCTATAGCTAACGTGGGCAATTTGTTCCATCCCACTTCATTTTATTTCGAGTAGGATAGCAGCCTACACGACAAATAACTTGTAATATTGGTAGTAACCATCTGTATGTAGACTGTCAGCATACAGTCTACTGCTCAATGGGAAGAGTTTGCGCTGCAAGCCGGTGTTGTGCCGAAAGTCTCCCCCCGACAGAACCCCCCCACCCTTCGCGTGAACGCGCACACACTCAATTCTTTAAATATCCTTCGCTCCCGCTTGCCGCTGGGAAGCAAGTAGCTACCTATATGGTGTAGCCAATATCAAGCTAGGGTGACAGGTAAAGCACATTTATTGTATTGATTTACCGAAAATGTACAATTACGGCATTGACGTCTACATTTTTGTACAAAAATAAATAATAATAATGCAACCAATTATTCTGAATAGTCCCAAGTCCCAACTTTGGCGGACAAGTTTCACATTCTCGCTGAAGTTTCTTGACACAAGCATACACTCGCTAGCTGGGAAGGGCAGTAGGACGACTGAGCCGAATCCGTTCGTCTCGACTCGCTTCGTGACATACTTCATCATTTAGGGGACCAGACGTGTCCGTATAACCTTTCCCGTCTACCAGGTCCTATACCTCAGTGGTCAACCCCGCATTTGTCTCATGTCAGATAGGGTTATGTCTAAATGGATACAGGGTTTCGTTGCAGTTTTAGCGAATACGATTACAGTTCGGAAAGGGGCTAGGGTTAGCTAAATTGCACAGAAAAAATATATACTTTTGACGTCAATTTGACAAAAGCTGTATCTAGACATCAGATAGCGCGAAGGAAAAGATTATGGATACCAGACAAGACACATGTCTCTCCGCCCTAACAATGTAAGTCTTTGTCCAAAATGAGGCTCGTATATCCTTTTTTTGAATTGGTGGATACATCTCATTGTTGTAATCTTTTTTTAAATATTGTATGAGGATTGTTTGCCTGTATTCAATGATACACTATGCTACTAGCTTCATGCCAAGAATATGCATATGTGACTTTCCTGGTCATAGTGAGTCAACACAGGAAGGAGTAATGGATGGATAGTTAATTTATTTCCAAAGATGCAATCGTGGGACACACACAGTATGGATGGATGATGAGTTGTCGACGGGATATAAATAGCACTCCCACAGCAATTCTCCATAAATCTGCTGTATAATATACTAACAAAATAACAATTGAAATGTCTATCAAAGTCATTGTGATAGTATAGTGGCTTTAACCATTTCTAATAATTCCTAATTTACTATAATACAAATATTTTGTTTCCATGTGTCTCATATTCACAACATCAGAATAAACTATCATCCATTTTAGTATTCAAAATATATCAAATGACCCTGAAAGATTACTCACGTTACACTCTTGGGGCGAAGAAATATATTACACAGAATGTACCGCATATTTTCCTAAACTAACAAAACCAGGATAATATGCTGCTAGCTGGTGCTCATGAATTTATAAAACATATACTTTATACATTTGTCATAAATTACCTGCAGTATGGATGAATGATGAGTAGTGACGGGATATAAATAGCACTCCTTAAGAAGATGTATTTTCGAGTTAGCTAACAATTTAAGAGGGAAATTTAGTTACCGTAAAACCCATTTGGCAAACTGAGATTTGGCAAATAACATATAGTGGTTTATTTGACACCAAACCAACAACAGTAATTACTAATAGCATAAATTGATAATGTACGATGTAAAAGGTGGATTTCATGATGTAATGTCAACTTTATACATTTCTATCCCGGGACCATTCCATTTTCAACTCACACACAGCAATTCTCTATAAATCTGCTGTGGATTACCCAGAATCCCATACCTTTATCACTGAGTGTATTAGACAATGTAAACACACTAATCCACCACGAGGTGGCATAATATCCATTTTATGCAGAAATGTAACAATTTATTTACACCGTTACACATAGCCATCTCGAGATAACGACGATATAAACGTTGTTTTTTTTTCAAAGTTAATGGGATGTCAAGTGTCCTACTTATATCAGCACACACATAAAAATGTAAGCTTTACGAAACTTCTATTCGATCAAGTAAACCTCACATAGCAAATAAGCCATACATTTGATACTAATTTGCATCGACACAAAAACTTGCTTGGTGGGCGAAACAACGAAAAAAACACCACCTGCTGGAGCAATACAGATTTTCCGCCCATCTGACAGAAGACATTGGGCGCGTTTGAGTGACAAGGCGAAAGCAACAGACTGTAGACGAAAGCCGGGACACTCGGTTTTCCAACAGCAAGGCTCAGATCAACGGAATTACCTGGAAGGCCCAAACTGTACAGCAAATGCTCTCGTAAACAAACAGAAAACACCATCCAATCTGGAAGTGAGTGAGTAATGTTTAGTCTGAAGCCATATTTTATATTCAAAAGTCAAGAAGAAAAATACATTACAATGATATATTTTACTTTATGAGGACTGAATGCTGAGTTGGACTAACAAGCTTGCTAGGAAAAGGAGATACAACTTCAAATAGCACTGACGTGTCAAGTGAGAGGAGTCAGAGCCCTTAGCCCAAGAATGGCAGGAGAATCAAACAGGCTACTTATGGAAAATCAAGAGACACTTTTTGCTGACTGTTATAAAAATGGGAACATAAGCAACTTAATCTTCCACACAGACCATCCCCTGGCATGGCACAGTGCTATATTAACACACTACCCCTCTGTTATTGGTCCAGGCAACCCCAAACAGTTTCAGCTGGACTTTCGCCTAATCAAAGAATTAGCCCAGCAGGAGAAGCTCTCCCTTGAGAAAGATACCCCCACCCCGAGCAGGTCAGACCAGACATCTTCATTATATAACCCCACAGACGAGCAACCCCAAGCGGAAAGTCAACCTCCCAGCACAGAGTACTACCCCCTCATTGAAATGAAGGATAAATTCCCCCAGCTGGAGGTAAGGCAGGTGGAGCTGGAACAGCAGGTGATTACACTCCAGTCAGCACAGACCCAGACAACAGTCCAGCACAACAACATGCCCTTTAACTAAAGCTGGAGGTGGAGAGAGACATATCTGTACTCTGGACTGTAGTGAGACAACATCTACAGGAGAAAGAGCAGGAGCAGGAGAAGAACAGAGCACTAGAGGAGAGGATCAGACTGGAGGAGAGGGTGAGGGGGATGGCGTGTGACAGAGAACAACCTACTAGAGAGGTGGCAACCCCCACAGAGAAGCCAGCAGAACAGCCCACCTCAGCTCCAGACAAAAGTCTAGACACCATGGCAGAACAGTCCACCCCTGACTATAGCTTCAAAATCACAACGGAAAGGACAAATTAAGAACCCCAAGCCCAGGGGATGTCACCCCCTCTGAGCACCCCCCCCTGACATCCCCCACACCCACTGAGGACATACACAAGACACAGATTGTACTCCTCATGGACTCAAACGGGAAATATATACAAGAAAAAAAACTCAAACACAGTGTCTAAACTCTGGTGTCCAAACACCCAGCGCGACCTAGACCTTTTGTCTGAGGACCAACTAGGGTCACCTAGCCACATAATAATACACACAGGCACAAAAAAACTGAGAACACAGCAAGAAAGGGTGGCCACAGCACTCAAGGGAGTGATTGAAAAAGCTTCTTCTACTTTCCCCAACGCACAAGTGGTTATCTCCACCCTGCTACTACGAAAATACTTCCACCCTGCTACCATACAGCGTGTAAACCCAAGTATTTCCCGTGACTGTGCCTCAAAACCAAATGTTTTCCTGGCCCACCACTCCACCCTGGACTTTACGACCAGGTCCACCTATACCAGGCAGCAGTGCCCATCTTCGCCCGGACCCTAAAAGAAATCGCTCTCAAACGCAGCCCCAACACTTCACACAGGAGCAACAGATCATTAGACACCCTGCCCAGACCAGCGAGACTCTCTCCCAGACTTGCGGGACCCTCCCCTGGACCTACACATAGAGGACCCAACCAATCAACACCCCCCCAAGTCAACCATGCCCACACCCCATTTAGGCCCCCTCAGATCAGACCTATGCCCCTCCTGCCCACCCCATGTCCCCCACTCCCGCAAATAGGGCCTCAATATGGAAGTCACACAAACGCCCAGGCCATGAGCCGGCAAACAGGCCCAGCCCCCACTCTTACACTAGCCCAAGCCAATGGAATGTACCAGATGCTCAGCAGGCTCTGCTCACACTTACTTGCCTGAGGCCAAACCACACAACCAACAACATTGGACACTTTATGGAACACAAAGCCTTCATCTGTCTCATCCTGGAATATCCAAGGCCTGAGGTCATCTGCCTTTGGCCTAAAGAGCAGGAACCTGGACTTCATCAAAGAAATCGGAAATACAGACATTGTCATGCTACAAGAAACATGGAACAGAGGAGACGGACCCACTGGTTGCCCTCTAGATTACAGAGAGCTGGTAGTCCCATCCACAAAACTACCAGGTGTGAAACATGGAAGGGACTCGGGGTATACTAATTTGGTATAGACCAGATCTAACTCACTCTATTAAATTCATCAAAACAAGAACATTTTACATTTGACTAGAAATTCAAAAGGAAATGATCTTAACAGAGAAAAATGTCTTCCTGTGTGATACATATATCCCCCCCCACTAGAATCCACATACTTTAATGAAGACAGCTTTAATGAAGACAGGAATATCAATCATTTCCAGGCCCAGGGACATGTACTAGTCTGTGGCGACCTAAATGCCAGAACTGGACAAAAACCTGACACCCTCAGCACACAGGGGGACAAACACCTGCCTGGAGGTGACAGCATTCCCTCCCCCATATGCCCCCCTAGGCACAACTATGACAACATAACCAACAAAATGGGTCACAACTCCTGCAGCTCTGTCGCACGCTGGGTATGTACATAGTCATTGGTAGGCTTCGAGGGAACTCCTATGGTAGGTACACCTATAGCTCATCTATTGACTGTAGACTACTTTATCATTGACCTCAACCCAGAGTCTCTCAGAGCGGTCGCAGTCAGCCCACTGACACCACTATCAGATCACAGTAAAATCACAGTCTACTTGTAACAGAACTCAATCATGAGGCATCAAAGCCAAAGGAACTGAGTAATATTAAGAAATGCTATAGATGGAAGGAATGTAGTATGGAAACCTACCAAAACACAATTAGGCAACAACAAATTCAATCCCTTTTAGACAACTTCCTGGACAAAAGGTTCCACTGTAATAGTGAAGGTGTAAACTTGGCAGTAGAAAATCTTAACAGTATATTTGACCTCTCAGCTTCCCTATCAAATCAAAAAAAATCTAACAGAAAACCAAAGACAATGAACAACAATGACAATTGGTTTGATGAAGAATACAAAAACCTAAGAAAGAAATTGAGAAACCTGTTCAACCAAAAATATAGAGACCCAGAAAACCTGAGTCTATGCCTTCACTATGGTGAGTCACTAAAACAAAACAGAAATACACTACGGAAAAAGAAGGAACTGCACGTCAGAAATCAGCTCAATGTAATTGAATAATCCATAGACTCTAACCACTTCTGGGAAAATTGGAAAGCACTAAACAAACAACATAAAGAATTATCTATCCAAAATGGAGATGTATGGGTAAACCACTTCTCCAATCTTTTGGGGTCTATAACAAAGAACAAACAGCAAAAACATATACATTATCAAATACAAATCTGAGAATCAACTATTAAAGACTACCAGAACCCACTAGATTCTCCAATTACCATGAATGAACTACAGGACAAATAAAAACCCTCCAACCCCAAAAGGCCTGTGGTGTTGATGCTATCCTCAACGAAATAATCAAATATACAGACAACAAATTCCAATTGGCTATACTAAAACTTTCTCTAAAACTCTCTCTTAACATCATCCTTAGATCTGGCATCTTAACACAATATTTGGAACTACAAAAGTGGAGACAAATTTGACCCCAATAACTACCGTGGGATATGCGTCAACATATAGAGCACACAAAAAACTATACATACCTCGGCCTAAACATCAGCGCCACAGGTAACTTCCACAAAGCTGAACGATCTGAGAGACAAGGCAAGAAGGCATTCTATGCCATCAGAAAGAACAGAAAATTCAACATACCAATTATGATCTGACTAAAAATACTTGAATCAGTTATAGAACCCAATGCCCTTTATAGTTTTAAGGTCTGGGGGCCGCTCACCAACCAAGAATTCACTAAATGTGACAAACACCAAATTGAGACTCTGCATGCAGAATTCTGCAAAAATATCTTCTGTGTACAACATAAAACACCAAATAATGCATGCAGAGCAGAATTAGGCCGATACCCGCTAATTATCAAAATCCAGAAAAGAGACGTTAAATTCTACAACCACCTAAAAGGAAGCAATTCCCAAACCTTCCAAAACAAAGCCATCACCTACAGAGAGATGAACCTGGAGAAGAGCCCCCTAAGCAAGCTGGTCCTGGGGATCTGTTCACAAACACAAACACACCCCACAGAGCCCCAGGACAGCAACACAATTAGACCCAACCAAATCATGAGAAAACAAAAAGATAATTACTTGACACATTGGAAAGAATTAACAAAAAAACAGAGCATACTAGAATGCCATTTTGCCTTAAACAGAGAGTACACAGTGGCAGAATACCTGACCACTGTGACTGACCCAAACTTAAGGAAAGCTTTGACTATGTACAGACTCAGTGAGCATAGCCTTGCTATTGAGAAAGGCCGCCGTAGGCAGACCTGGCTCTCAAGAGAAGACAGGCTATGTGCACACTGCCCACATAACGAGGTGGAAACTGAGCTGCACTTCCTAACCTCATGCCAAATGTATGACCATATTAGAGACACATATTTCCCTCAGATTACAAAGATTCACAAAGAATTTCAAAACAAACCCGATTTTGATAAACTCCCATTTCACCCAGTAGATATACCACAGTGTGCCATCACAGCAGCAAGATTTGTGACCTGTTGCCACAAGAAAAGGGCAACCAGTAAAGAACAAACGCCATTGTAAATACAACTCATATTTATGTTTATTTATTTTCCCTTTTGTACTTTAACCATTTGCACATTGTTACAACACTGTATATATCCATAATATGACATTTATAATGTCTTTATTCTTTTGGAACTTCTGTGAGTGTAATGTTTACTGTTCATTTTTATTGTTTATTTCACTTTTGCATATTATCTACTTCACTTGCTTTGGCAATGTTAACATATGTTTCCCATGCCAATAAAGCCCCTTTTGACTCAAATTGACTCAAATATCACATTCATATCCACCAGTGGGGGCTGCTGAGGGGAGGACGGCTCATAATAACGGCCATAATGGAGGGAATTTAATGGTATTAAACATGTACCGGTATTTGATACCATTCCATTCACTCCATTCCAGCCATTATTGTGAGCCGTCCTCCCCTCAGCAGCCTCCAGTGATATCCGCTGTATACATGAATCGGAACAAAGTTGGTTACTGTTTCAGTCATGTCTTTGGTCATGTTCGCGTGGTCAAGTGAGTATTTCTGTCTGTAATAAAGCCCTTTTGTGCCCAGTCATGTGAAATCCATAGATTAGGGCTTAATGAATTTATTTCAATTGACTGATTTCCTTCTATGAACTGTAACTCAGTAAAATCTTTGAAATTGCTGAAAATGTTGAGTTTATATTTTTGTTCAGTTTTGTTTTTGTCCTCATTGCCAAACGTCATAAAGACCTTCAACTTCAAAACTCCTTTGCTTGTTATACATTCATGTAACTAAGAAATGATCTGGAAATAAATTGAAAATGAATTATTGTTTTATGGTTTTGTTGAATAATTATGACTGGTTAGAGATATCTGAAGTATTACGGTAGTGGCGAAGGATATCATTGCAACTTAACGCAGATCCAAGTTCTGTTTTGAGATCCTCTAGCATCGGGTAGACCTGTATGTTTCTGATTGGAACTGTGACAACGGGCAGCCTCTCCCTGCTTGGCTCAATGGGATATGTTGTGATCTTGCCAAAACAGCCAGATATGTACACAGTCTTGTATCCTTACCATTTTTTAACCTGACTATCATATTTGTTGATTAAATCTGCCTTTATTAATATAACATGGAGCTCCTCCTCACCACTCTATTGATCCTATGTCCATTTCAAAGTAGTCAATTTTCTTTTTCTTTTGTGTTTGAAAAAAACCATAATGCTAATATTGGTGGTTTACCACCACATGCAGTGCTGGAGTCCTGATATTTTTTCCTTGTAGCCACTAGATGGCGGTGATATAGCTTAAAGCCATTTACTAAACATAGGCAACTTAATTTGAAGAAAAAGACAATGCTCTGGCTATTGGTTGATTGCTCCCAACCCATTGGAATCCCCACCCAGTTGACCTGGCTGACGACACCTTTAGTCCCCACATTTAAAAAAAGAAACGTCCCTTTTTCAGGACCCTGTCTTTCAAAGATAATTTGTAAAAATCCAAATAACTTCACAGATCTTCATTGTAAAGGGTTTAAACACTGTTTCCCATACTTGTTCAATGAACCATAAACAATGAATGAACATTAAGACACTAACAGCTTACAGACAGTAGGCAATTGAGGACACAGTTATGAAAACTTAGGACACTAAAGAGGCCTTTCTACTGACTTAGAAAAACACCAAAAGAAAGATGCCCAGGATCCCTGCTCATCTGCGTAAATGTGCCTTAGGCATGCTGCAAGGAGGCATGAGGACTGCAGATGTGGCCAGGGTAATAAATTGCAATGTCCGTACTGTGAGACGCCTAAGACAACGCTACAGGGATACAGGACGGACAGCTGATTGTCTTTGCAGTGGCAGACCACGTGTAACAGCACCTGCACAGGATCGGTACATCCGAACATCACAACTGCGGGACAGGTACAGGATGGCAACAACAACTGCAAGAGTTACACCAGGAACGCACAATCCCTCCATCAGTGCTCAGACTGTCCGCAATAGGCTGAGAGAGGCTGGACTGAGGGCTTGTAGGCCTGTTGTAAGACAGGTCGTCACCAGACATCACTGGCAACAACGTCGCCTATGGGCACAAACCCACCATCGGTGGACCAGACAGGACTGGCAAACGTACTCTTCACTGACGAGTCGCGGTTTTGTCTCACCATGGGGTGATGGTCGGATTTGCGTTTATCGTCGAAGGAATGAGTGTTACACCGAGGCCTGTACTCTGGAGCGGGATCGATTTGGAGGTGGAGGGTCCGTCATGGTCTGGGGCGGTGTGTCACAGCATCATCGGACTGAGCTTGTCATTGCAGGCAATCTCAACGCTGTGCGTTACAGAGAAGACATCCTCCTCCCTCATGTAGTACCCTTCCTGCAGGCTCATCCTTACATGACACTCCAGCATGACAATGCCACCAGCCATACTGCTCGTTCTGTGCATGATTTCCTGCAAGACAGGAATGTCAGTGTTCTGCCATGGCCAGCGAAGAGCCCGGATCTCAATCCCATTGAGCACGTCTGGGATCGGAGGGTGAAGGCTAGGGCCATTCCCCCCAGAAATGTCCGGGAACTTGCAGGTGCCTTGGTGGAAGAGTGGGGTAACATCTCACAGCAAGAACTGGCAAATTTGATGCAGTCCATGAGTAGGAGATGCACTGCAGTACTTAATGCAGCTGGTGGCCACACCAGATACTGACTGTTACTTTTGATTTTGACACCCCCTCCCCCCATTTGTTCAGGGACACATTAATCCTTTTCTGTTAGTCACATGTCTGTGGAACTTGTTCAGTTTATGTCTCAGTTGTTGAATCTTGTTATGTTCATACAAATATTTACACGTTTAGTTTGCTGTCATCAAAAAGTTTTGGTTCCCTAAAACCTTCAAAGCCATTTTAATAACTTCAAATAAAAGCTGACATTTTGTACTTTTTCCTCATATTCATCATCTGATCTCATATGTAAACTACTGGAGTACAGAGCCAAAACACTGTGATTGCTTCACTGTGAGCACAGTATTGCTTATTTCACTTAAGCAGGGAAACATTTAGTAGAAATACCAAGCTGTAGTTGGAATACCTTAAGATGCATATATTTTCCTGGCGAAATAAGCTTTTTATTCTCTTTGTATTCTTTTTAATCTTGATGTGTTGTGTGGACTATGAGTAACCATTTTCAACATGGAATTCATCCTGTCTTTTGTAAAGCAGCACATGTGGGATATTTTTAGGTTTTGGAGTTGCACCGTGTGGAATGTTTTGTAATTCAAGCTCTGCATGTTTGCATTTTGTCCACTAGGTTGTGCTGTGGGGTTATATGTAATTGTCTGTGGTAGTAATGAAACACGAGTCACCACGATGATTCTCGGAGAGCCTTTAACAATTGCCCTAGTTCACAGTGAGTGTATGTTTCCTGATTTAATTAGGAAACCACATCAGTTTGTTTTTCCCTATGTTTTTATGTACTGGATGCTCATATTTGATCTAACATCCAGCCTGAACCATCACAGTGTATAGACTCCTCTATGAAATTGGTAACTACGGGTATGCTTTGTGGGTGCTTTTGAAATTAACGGCACGTGGGTGCAATAGCATTGGCAAAGAACAGAACAGAATATTCCCCTCATCCTCAGGATGCGTTTGCATTCTCCAGGTGGCTAACAGCACCACATACCATCACACCACATGACTTTACATTAATAATGTGTGTGTTATGTGTTGTGTATACAAGAGATTGAATGTTGAGTGCAATTATGCTCTATGCTACCTTGGACTTCCCTACACTCAGAAAAAAAGGTTTATTTGCTGAGGTATAGGGTTCTACCAAGAACTCTTTTGATCTGAAGAAACCTTTTTGGGAGACCAAAGTTCTTTGTCGCTTTTTTCTATAAGGCAAGAAGGGTTGTACATAGAACCTATTTGAATATTCCTTTTTATTGTCATTTCCTTTCTTTTAAATAGTGCCTGAGCATTAGTGTTTACCTCAGTGTTTAAACTTTAACAGGAGTTTGAGTAATCTCATAAGTTTAAAAAGATAGGTGTGAGAATGTTTTAAATTTCCCCTATATTGGAATATTTGTTCCTGTATCTATCTGGCATTCCCTTAATTAATAATTGTACATTTACCGTACTGACATTTGATATCTTTGCTAATATTTCTTCATTTCAAATTAGTATTTTCTGTGATATCATTGAGCAGAGAGTACAATAGAAAGGAGTCTGAGGTTGCCTTTAAACAGGCAGACCACAAAAGATATCTGAACTCGTGAGGGGCTGCGGTGGCTCTGCTTACCCACACATGCAGTCAGAACCAGCCCTAGCCTTTTGGGGGCCCTAAGCGAAATTGTGTTACGTTCATAAACGGTTTTAGGAAAAACCCTCCTCTGTAGAAGTTCTAGGTTCAACCATCTGCAAAGGGTTCTTCAGAGAACCTAAAATGGTTCCCTTATGGAGTCACTCAGAGGAACTTGATTCATGTTAACCTGTGGTAATTCCACATGGACAAACTTGTTTAGTGACTTACTGGGTCTTGATGAAAACAGAGGGCACAGGTATTATATTTTGTCTGTATTTTTGCAGTATGCCAAGTCCTTTGCCAAACTCACAATATGCAACTTCAAATTTTCACACCAAAATCTGGATTAGCCAGCAGGGGTTCATACCTATATCTCCCAATTTTTGGGAGAGTGCAATATGATGCACCAGAATTTGAAAGGAAATCTGAATCTGTAAGAAAATGCTGTATTTGCAAATGCTGACTACAAACAGGGAACTTCCTCAGTGGCACCCCAGGGTGTACACGGTCTGAGGGGAGTCTTAATCCAGATGCAGTTTTTCCCCTTAACCGTCAGCCATGGTTACTACCTCTGAGGGCTTCCTCTGCACAGGGTGAGAGCCACCATAGAAATGTGTTCAAGTCATTTTGATGCCTTTCCTGTCCATCAGCATATTCAACAGAATCTGCAATGTAGGATAGGCTTTCATACTTAATTTAGGGAAAACTGATTAAGGTTGTGTGGTGGGTCTTACATAAAGAGATAAGATGCATATTTTTAGGCAAGTCAATTAATAACAAATTCTTATTTACAAAGACTGCCAAACCCTAACGATGCTGAGCCAATTGTGCACAGCCCTATGGGACTCCCAATCACGGCCAGTTGCGATACAGCCTGGAATCGAACCAGGGTCTGTAGTGACACCTCTAGCACTGAGATGCAGTGTCTTAGCTGCGCCACTCTGGAGCCCCAGATGGATCAGCATCATGAAAAAGGAACTAGACCTTTGGCATCCTCGCAAATATTGGCTTTATATCTGCCAAGATGCTTTACAACCATTACAATACTCTCTCCCTATGATGAATTCCCTCCTTTTCTCAGTGCTTGTCGGATGAGGAAAACACTACTCCTGGTTTCATATTTGATTTAGATCTGACCACAAGGGGGCAGGCAGTCAGTCACTGACAAGTCTTGTTTTTCCCCTGCTGTTCTGGCTGGCCTAATGATGCCAGGAAACTCCTGTTCCATTATCTTTTGTATTTTTCCTGATAAAAAAAAAGCTGATCATAACACAAGTGATAAGAGCCAACTATTGCGCTGCACTGATATGGACAAAAATTAAGAAATCCAAGACATTCCTCTTTTGCATTTTATTCACTTACTGAATTGCTATAGTATTGCATAGAGTATAAAAACAAATGTTAGACATTTCTACTAAATATAGATCACCAACAAACACTCATATTGCACTTGGGACAAAAGTGATAATCCCGAAGCATTCTGGTTTTCAGTAGAATGTTTTTGAAAATAACTTTACTCCAGAAGGGTCACACACAGGTGGTAAAAACCCCAAAGATGGACTCCACCTCGTTCGTTCTGTAATGCTCCAACTCTAGTAAGACCATTCCAAGTGAAGTGTTTGTCGACCTCTCAGTATTAAAAAGTCCTTTAACAAATAGATCTGTGACATTGTTCTTTATCAAGAGAACTACATCAGTATTAGTTCACATTGGTTTGTCAACACCCTACAGAGTGCAACTCCTTGCAAACTGCAGAGAAGACATGAAAAAAGTAAATGGAACACTTAGGCTACTTAAAGATGTGCTATAACAGATCTTTATTTACTCCTTTCTACACTTAATTTTAAGCATTCAGACTGTTAGTTAAGGAGTCTGCCGAGTGAAAGTGGGATTTCAGTCCTTTCACGTTTGGTAAAAATCTCCAAAACATCTTCTAAGAACCAGAGGGCTAGTGAGTTACATAACTGGCCGGAATATTAGACAGGCCATCACGTTAGCCTATTCCATTGCTCAATCCAGGGATATTGATTGGTTATACAAACGTACATGTACCACTTGTACTGCCAATTTCATATTTTGGTTAAACTTCACTAAGTGTCTGCAGGCTGAAAAGTGTGAAAAGCTGCCAGTTTTACAACTGCCTGATCCATAGTAATCTTCATCTAGACTTTGTTAGAATCCCATCGTGAACACGAAAGGTAGGCCCAGTTACATCTAAAATATCAATCTCTTCATGATCTGCAACAAATATTTAGACATGTTTTCACAATATTACCTCTTCGATGAAAATAAAATGGGTCCTGAACTCTGCTACAAAACCCCCAGACCAGTTACTTAAATAAATGCAATATATTATGTCAATGCGGTCATCAAAATAAACAATCACACAGGAAAAAGTATAAATACAAATATGTACAAGAAAAAAAGCTTACAAAGCTTAGAAATTCTCAACATTTGATGCACAGCTCTCAGCAGTGAGGGCCCACTGAAGAATGCAGATGGTGTGATAAATAAGCCTCCTTGGTTTTATTGTACCATGTGTTATGATGTTCAGGGTAGGCCGAGTCCGTCCTTAGGGTGGGGTCTGTGTGCAGTCGTGCTGGGGTTTTGGAAGGACGGGAGGGGTCTGTGTGTCAACGGCAGAGCAGCAACACCAGGGACTTGTTTACTTTGAGAGCTTCACCACAGAGTCCGGGAGCCTGTGTCCCAATCTCTCATCTAAAAATCAGCCTATTTCAGAATATGTGGATCAATGCAGACACAAGATAATTCCGTTTTAGTCATATGATTCATGATAAATTGTGGATACACGGTGTTGAACTAACAGACAACAGAAGTTGTCAAATTGTGTAAACCCTTGGTTATAAACAGTGAAAAGAGCCAAGGAAGAGGACACATACCACAGTGAGAAAAGGAACTGCATCTAGCTGCTCACATTTGTTATTCACTTTCATACAGGCTGACAAAGCCCCTCCCTCAGCATTCTTATTGGCTGACAGAAAAAGAGGGCCCCTTTTGGGGGACAGAGCTTGGCATACAGACACACACATACCAGCTGTTGTGAAACTGTGTAGCCTTTTCCACAAGCAAGGGTCTCCACATGATGAGCTACTGCCCCTCCCCCTCCAGTCTCAGGGGGAAAACCGCCTGCAAACAATGCAGGACAGTCCCTCAGCACAGGTATGACCCTTAGACAGAAGGAGCTAAAAGATAGTGGGGATGTCCCATCAGCGCCTTAAGAGTTATGGCATCCTGTAACTTTTGGAATGGCTCTAGCTGGCATCCCTTTTGTTACGCAACTCCTTTCACTACCTACACATGTAGGATTGTAATTTACGACAGCAGCAAAATAATCCTGCGTCAACAAGAATTGTGAATTATAATTCATGGACATTTTTGTAGGGGTTGATACTTAAGGGAAAATCAAGTCTGAAATTCCAAAGTGGAAATTAAACTTCATAAGCCGTTTTAAGACCCAATTACAATTTGCAGAAAAGTTATCCTGAAACAGAGAGATCAAATTAAGATCCTACATCAGTATCCATGACTTGCATTTTCTTGGGAGTAGAGTCCAACCCTGTAGTCTGTTGTAAGAGAAAAGGCGATTCCAAGAGAACAAAATGTTGGATGAGGATTCTACCGGATGGCTGACGGTTTCACTCAACATTAGGACACCGTAGTCTTGACCATAGCACGAGGCACCGACATCCAAGGTCTTCTTTTTTGCAGTGTCAGTCTTTGGCGAGGGGAGTGTGAAGGGTTAAAAGCAGATGTGCCCACACCTGGCAGAATGGCTTCTTTTCAGGACTGAGTATCACATCAAAAATAAATTACTTAGAGAAATAACTCACAGGCTGTCACCTTCTCATAGGCTAGTGTCCATGTGCGGGTCCACAGTGGGCAGTTCCACCATCACCAGTCCTCATCCTCCGTTATAGGCACTATGTTCTTTAGAGGGATACGACGGCATCTGCATTTTTCTTTCTTACAACCGTTAGTGGAGAAAAAGAATACATAGCACTCAAATTGTACAGTTCTTCAATGAGACAAACCACTAAATGCTGAAATGCATGCATTTTCTATTCTAGAGTCTAACAAAAACACACAGATCATTCCAAGTAATCAATGCAATATCCTCAAGATTCTCAAAACAAATATTCATCAAAATCTAGTGCTGATTATTTTGTTGTCCGCTACCATCTGATTAAAATGACCAAAATGGATGGACAAGGCATCAGTGTAACATGGAATTATCGGCTATGTTTTGTGATTCATATCGGCAGGAAGGCATTCTTTCTGGTGTTAAAAATCTGCATTATTGACAATCACCAGTTTTCTATGTTAAAGGAACAAGACCAATCGAAATACAAAATTAGTGAAGCGGCGAGTTCATGAATCTCTTTGAATAGTGAGACAGAGCTCTTAGTTTTAGAGAGAGGTAGTGAGTATTGAATAATTCCTATCTCATATCAATTCTTGATAAATTATTGTAATGCTCCAGAAATACTTAATGGAATCCACCCCCAATGTTCTTTTCATCACCTTGTTCCACAGGTTGTCATTCCTCCCCCCGCGAAGAATGCACTGGTGAATAACAATCCAGTATAAATATGTCTCAATGGTAATACTTGTGTTTCTTGCTTTAAGTCCCTGCATATTAATTTCATCTTGCTATAGGAAAGATGGCCTCAGCGGGCCACCAAAAATGTGCATTATCATACAGTAGAAGTGTATCAGGCAGGTATCCAGTCTTTTTGTATAAATATAACAAGTTCTCTGTATGAAAATAGAGACAATAAAAAAATCAAGTCATTCTTCCCACCCCCAGCTCATAAAATGCTGGGCAGTTGTGACTACGACGTGGCGCCAATCAGTCAAGAGCGCACCAGGATCTCCATGATGTGGTCGAGGTCGTTGAGACACATCTGCAGAGTGCTGCTGGAGGTGGTGCAGGTGGAGAATGCCTTGAGGTTATAGTCATTCCCCAAGGAGGCTCCGCTGCTCCCTCTGGGAGGCGGGCAGGCCAGAACAGAGAAGTCTGACGGGTCGTACATAGATGTATCAATGTCCTCAAAAATGTCATCCAGCTGCAGGTCCGTCAAGTAGCTGGTGGAGTTGGTTATTTCAAAGGATCCAAACATCAGATCCGGCGACTTGCCGCCGTCCTCCGACCCCGGTCCCTTGGGGAGCTCTGTGCAGGTTGACTGTGCGTCGTCACACAGCAGTGAGGATGAGAGCGCGGCCACTGGGGTGGAGGGACGGTCCGAGGGCACGGGCGGCAGATCCGGGGAGTGGCGCGGTGTGGCGGGGGATGGAGGGGAGGACTCAGGATGCGGGCCTCCCTCCTGCCTCATCTCCCGTTGAATCTGGCGCAGAGTGTTAGCCAGCAACACCGAGCGGTGCAGGCTGGGTTCAGCTCGGCGCTGGCAACTCTGGAGTTTATCCAGGCACAGGTCCAGCACCAACTGCCTCTGCTGGGGGTAGGGCAGGTCCAGCATCTGATCCTCACAGTCACTAAGCTTACGTTTCACCCCACGGCCCACCATGTACCTGTAGAGGGAAAAGGAATAAAGGATGTTAGACCAGAGGTGAGGAAGCGCTCCCCTTTTCCTGCTTCAGGAACAATTAAACTAAGCAGAACAGACCCAGCTGATAATGCAATGATGCCTACGGGAGAGCCACCTCTTAAGCAGACTGGAATTGTGACAAATTTTTTCCCAATGGTCTTTGGCTTGAGTGGGACATCTTTATTTATCCACCATCTTTGGTTACAGTCTAGTCCACTGAGGTAAAACAATAACTAACGAAATTACAGTTAATGAAAATGTACACTTAATCCAGTATGAACTAAAATTTAAAAAGAAATCAAATTCTACAGTACAACAGCATGTCAAATGTAAAACTAACAATGACTCAATAATCCATGCCGCCTGGGAATGCTATAAAGTCCAAAAGTTAAGGGCGGAGTTATAAAGTTGTCTGTCAGAACTATTACAATGTCAAAGAACTTTTAATCCGTCTGTCTGCATATTTCAAGAAATAGCATGAGGGTCCAGTGAGATACCCGATGGGTTTGACAATACTTCTCTTAAATCAAATTTGGAAAAAACATACTTAAAACTGGAAAATCAAACCAATCCTGAACTTTTGATAACGGAAAGGTCAAATGCTTTATCTAAAATGTTCAAAGTGTGCGGGTGATGGCCTCAAATTGCACCATTTTGTTTCCATGTGGCAGAGAGTGATGCAGACGCTAGAGATGGGATTGCGCGCATGTGGGTCTGAACAGATGTGATGTCGTTGATGTTTGAGTGTGTTTTGTAGTGTTTGAATATATTATTTTTCATACAACAAAAAGAACTGGAGACTGCGACCATTGTTTTCAATTTGATCTACTCACGTTAGCATATGCCGATTCTATATCTGAAAGTAATCAGACCCCTTGACATCCCCTTTGTTACGTACTGCCTTATTCTAAAATTGATTAAATAGTGCTTCCCCCCCTCAAGCTACACACAATACCCCATATTGACAAAGTAAAAACAGGTTTTTAGAAATGTTTACAAATGTATAAAAATAAAATATCACATTTACATAAGTATTCAGACCCTTTACTCAGTACTTTGTTGAACCTTTGGCAGCGATTACAGCCTCGATTCTTCTTGGGTATAATGCTACAAGCTTGGCACACATGTATTATTCTCCATGGACTTGTGTCCCAGAACTTTTTTTAAATTTGTGCTACAGGATGCAAATTTCTGCTTGAAAAAGCTAGCCTTAGCTTTCCTAACTGTCATCATTGTGTGTAGATAATTTAATATATTTTAGAATAAGGCTGTAACAGAACCAAATGTGGAAAAGGGGGTCTGAATACTTTACGAATGCACTGTATATTTGCTAAAACCCTGTCCATCCCACAGGGGAAAACCCTGTTGGCTGTCAGTGGTTGCTGCAGCATGAACGGGAGAGCTGTGGCGCTACTTAGCGCTGCACGTAGGTCACATGGCCCGCTCGTCTCAGGGGGAATGAGGCAGTGTTTGGAGTACGGTACTAGACTTGCTAGTCACCATGGCGATCCATATCCATCTATCCTGCCTGAGTGTCAGCCCAAGAACATGTCTGAGGACAGAGCACTGGCTGACTGAACGGTCCAGATCACATCTCCTTTCACGCTATATTTGCACAATGAGCAGAATCACCACACACATTCATAGGTTGGGTAAGTGGCAGAAGTAAAACATTGGATCAACCTTTTGATTTGCTGTATCTCCTACTGTCTGTGTATACTGTATAATAATTACATGAGCTAATACAGGAGCTACCTCTGCAGTGATTCCTTGATCACAGCATGCAGCCAATATGATGAGCTCGCCCTGTTCCTGGAGCACCGCCTCTCTTCCAATCAGTGTGTGGTGTTTGCGCTGAGGGGGCGTCGACAGGAAGCCGGGCTGTAGCAGCCTACTCCGTGCTGTAGGCGGTTCTGCATTCACAACTGATCCATCACTTGGATGTCTGGTTGCATGCAGCCTCCGCAGGTCCCAGTGCACACTGGTCTCCTCTACAGCAGAGGCAGCAGCAATGGGAATGAATGACTGAGGATAGTGTGGCAAGGAATGCCATTGCACAACATAAGTATGCTCTTTTTAATAAAGTAAAGTTATAGTGAACATAAAAGATGAGTAACAAATGAATAGCTGGTATTCAAATACATTTTATGTACTGCCGTCTTCTAATCTAAACGTATAATTTTCCACCTTCAGGGTGCTGTACTGTGCAGTGTTGCTTCAACGTTTGTGTGTGGAGGCAGTGGTCCAATTACGTCTGAGGCCAGTGGTTACATAACTGCATACGCCACCACAAAGAGCAGTGCTCCTTACAAACCTGCCCTATATGCTAGGTGTTCACAAAACAGTCATAGGCTGAAGAATGGATTATAGCTCTGTGCTTTCGAGGTATCTGAAAAACAGGCTACACTGTAAACATTGGCTGGTGAAACTGAAGTCTGCAGCCTGTGTCTGGCAGCAAAAAAAGTATATAAATGGAATGAGTCCATCAAATCCTATCAATGATTTCTCTGCAAAAATCACAGGATTTAATTAATTGGGCAGTGAAAACCAGAGTGAGAAAGGCAGCATCCCAGTATGGATTACACCCAAGCTCCTGGGTGATAAATGCAATGTTAACTGGATCGCTAACTTGTTCCAACACATGAAATCAAATTTGAAAAGCAAACTTATTCCATTAAAATTCCCTAGCACAACATGTTTGTAATGTAGATTTTCATTTGCAGATTAAAAACTGTAGCTTAGACTATGAGCAGAGCAATAGCTAGCTGTGCCTCTCATATGTAAGCAGTTGAGGCAGTGAGCTATTCTTTATATAGGGCCTCTGTATAAAGCCAGTTTCACCACAGCCTACTTACCATGGCAACAGTACCGGATGAGAGGCCAGAGCTAGAGACCGAGACTAGACCGGATTGTGCACAAATGATGCATAGGCCTAGATTCAGAGAGGACTGTTGAAGCAGAGATATTGGCAGTGCAGCATCAGGGAATTTCAAGTAAACCCTTCACAGTTCAGCGTTGTGAAAATATAACGGGACAAAGGATATCCTCTAAACCATGCGTACACTCATTGCACGGAGGGACGACTGTCTGCAGGTTTACGCCTCCCTTGTACTTTATTGATGAATCAGTAAGGAACTCCCCTCACCTGGTTGTCTAAGTCCTAATTGAAAGGAAAAACTAAAAACCATGGAATGAGTTTGACACCCCTACTCTGAGTCCTTCATTTTATTCCATTGCAGACTTTGGCCAAATGCTTCTTTCAGATTATTATTTTTTGCTCCTGTGCTGACTGTTCTGGACATTGTTAAACTAACGTAGCAGGCATGAAAACCTGAAACTACACTGGAAAAAAATAACAGAACATGGAACAATTTCAATGATTTTACAGTTCATACAAGGAAATTGGTTAATTGAAATAAATTCATTAGGTCCTAATCTATGGATTTCACATGACTGGGAATACAGATCTGTTGGTCACAGATACAGTACCTTAAAGGGGCATGGATCAGAAAACTAGTCAGTATCTGACGTGACCGTTTGCCTCATGCAGCACAACATTTCCTTCGCATAGAGTTGATCAGGCAGTTAGTTGATTGTGGCCTGTAGAATGTTGTTCCACTCCTCTTCAATGGCTGTAAGAAGTTGCTGGATATTGGCGGGAACTGGAACACGTCGATCCAGAGCACCCCAAACATGCTCAATGGGTGACATGTCTGTAAGTATGCAAGTCATGGAAGAACTGACATTTTCAGCTTCCAGGAATTGTGTACAAATCCTTGCGACGGGCCCGTGCATTATCACACTGAAATATGAGGGGATAGCGGCGGATTAATGGCACGACAATGGGCCTCAAGGTCTTGTCACGGTATCTGTGCACTCAAATTGACATTGATAAAACACAAATTGTTAATCATCCGTAGCTTATGCATGCCCATACCATAACCCCACCACGGGGCACTCTTCACAATGTTGATATCAGCAAACCGCTCGACCACACGTTGTCTGTGGTTGTGAAACCGGTTGGACATACTGCCAAATTATCTAAAACATTGGAGGTGGCTTATGATAGAGAAATTTATTTGATTCTCTGGCAACAATTCCGATAGACATTCCTGCAGTCAGCCTGTCAATTGCACGCTTGGCAAAGCAGAAATGCTCACTAACAGAGAAGAAAACAAATTTGTGCACAATTTTAGAGAAATAAGCTTTTTGTACACATGAAAAACTTCAGGGATATTTTATTTCAGCTCATGAAACATAGGACCAACACTTTACATGTTGCGTTTATACTTTTGTTCAGTGTAGATCCCCTACATACTGGTATTGACAAGAAAATAAAAACGTCTGGGGAGGTTCTCTTCTGCACGGTTCAACCAATCCAGTAAATGTGGAGGAGGAGTTAAGATGGGAGTTTCGCCATGTTTAACATCCGAAAGAGGAAGTCGCATCACAGGCTCTTTCCATTTCCCCTGAAAACCGGATGTTCCGGTTGTTGGGGACTCGGCAGAAACTAGGACATTGTAGACCAGCGTTTCCCCCAAACTCTGTCCTGGGGATCCCAAGGGGTGCATGTTTTGGTTGTTGCCCTAGCAGCACACAGCTGATTCAAGTTTTCAAAGCTTGATGATTAGTTAGTTGAGTCAGCTGTGAAGTACCAGTGCAAAAACCAAAACAAGCACCCCCTGGGGTCCCCAGGATGAGAATTGGAAACCCTGTTGTAGACCCTGGCTGTTGAAGAAAAGATTCAAAAGATTCAGTGTGGACATGTAAACTATCGACTAAATCAAATCCAATTTTATTGGTCTCGTAGACTGTATTTTTTAGTTATCGCGGGTAAAGAGAAACGCTTAAGTTCCTAGCTCCAGTAATACCTAACACGTAAATTCCAAAAAGAAACAAATTAACAGAAATATTAGAACAAGCAATGTCAGAGTCCAGAATATAAATGTATATAAATGGTGTGTATAGACATTATGGACAGTATATGAATAGAAAAAGTGTGTATAGCAGTAGTTAGATGAGCCATGACTACAATACAGTATATACATATATGAAGTGAGTAAAACACAGTATGTAAACATTATAAAAAAGTGACCAGTGTTCAATGACTATGTACATAGATAGGGAAGCAGTCTAAGGTTGAGTAACGGGTGGTAGTCGGCTAGTAACAGTGACTAAAGATTTGATACGTTTTTGCCAGGGAGTTGATACACTACTGACAGTTCAACTCTCCTTAAATACTTTGTTTTTCATTTAGGTAAATTTGTGAAATGCGGGGTAGACGAGTAGGGGCTGTAGAGGCCGGTATGCTACCCAGGCATGGGAATCATGTGCCATGGGCACGACTGTCCCAAGCTTTATGGTACTTTCACACAATAAAAAAATGTGGAGTAGGAAAACCCAGCCATGTGAGCCAACTCAAGTTTTCAATAAGATAATAAATTGGAGGACATAAGATTGAGTTAAAATATGGAATGTACGTCAGAAAATGTGGAATGGTTGTAACTTGACGCAACAACGGACCAGTCAGTCAATTGTAAACGGAGAACAGCGTCTCTTGCCTCTTTTCTGCCCACTCTATGGACTTCCCTGCGTCGGTGGCACATGAGTGAAGTCACGATTCTACACACTCACTCCCCCTCTCTCTCAGCCCTGGAGGCAACAGATATATGGCCAGGAGAGAGCGAGGAGGGGTAGGCTGTGGGCAAAAGTGGGAGGAGAAAGAATATAAACGAGGAAGTGCAGTGGGGATAATGGCCTGGGAGTGGAAGGGAAGAGGAGGCGGAGACAATCATTGATAAGCAGAGTAGGATCAGAGTAATGAAGAGTTAAGCGGACAGACCGCTCCGGCGGAAGTCTTTATATGGACAGATTTGTCACTGGGTGGCGGAACCACCCTGACAAAATGAGTCACGTTCATTAGGTAACAGATTAGTCACTCTACAAGGCACGGAGAAGTCCTCACCTACTGATTTCATTGGGGTTGAGCATGTAGATCCAGTCGAGGGGGAACTAACACTGCAACATCCTACCTACATTCTGAAGTGTCGAGGAAATCACACACATTTGAGGCATTACTCTCCTCCTAGTAATTAACCTGGAGAAGATGTAACAAATAGTATTGTCAAAAGTCGTTGATAATTGCTTGGTTTTACACATCATTAAGGACACTCATGGCACATGAAGATGCTCACAGATTCTGAGTGTCGAAATAGAGCAAAAACAAAATCCATTAATTGTATAGCCTCATTTCAGAAAGGCCACTTCATTAGTACAGCATGAGACCTCATATTACTGACATACATGCGTGCACAAGTCATGTGTGAACAACTGTAGAGGCTTTTCTGCATAATGCTGCATCTTCGCTAAATAAGATCTATTCTGTCCGGCTACTGTCACACCTCTTGCTTCAAGTCAGACACAACATAGTGTAGGGCAGAAACCTAAATAACATTCCGCCAAATCAAACTGGATGGTTAATAAAACATATTGGCTACGATTATCTGCAAGTGTCAGACATAACTACATGATGCACCAGCAGGCAGAAGTGCAAAACCATTATGTTGAAGTGGCTCGTGCTAGCTAGATAACTCCACATCTCAGATGTGTCGGCCAACGTTGATTGCGGGCGCTACCCCAGTTAACTAGCCAGCCAAGTTGATCCCACATTACACAGCAGCGCACACGAACTCCGTGAACTAACGTTAGTTGTGAAAACGAAACAATCGCCTTGTCCCCGTTACATAAAGGCAAATACATTAAGAACCGATTAACATAACTAGGAAGTCGCTGAACTTATAGTAACAGGGGCTAGCAATTCTGCTGCCAGTTATCGATTCAAACAATAATGTTCGCTTTGGTTACTGATACAGCTCGCGCTAACGTCAGTTACCTATGGTCGACAAAAATGTGGTTAGTTAGCTAGCTACTGTTAGTGAATTTAGGTAGTTTAGTTATTCGACAAATGTTTCAGGTATATATACGATATTTACTTGGCATTGGCATGTCGAAATCATATATTTAAAGTTGTGTCTTATTGTGGAGGAAAATGAGAGGAAGTACACAGTAGCAGGATAACTTGGCTAAAGACAAGTGGCTAGCTAGCAATGCTAACGTTAGCTAGGTTAGTAATGAAGTTTGTGGCAGAGTTAAACTGAGTTTATTTTTATTACGAACATCAACAAACGGTGTACTAAACCAAGTCAATTATATTGATTGGATAAAGTATATTACCTTGACGAAGGGATGGCATTTCCATGTTGTTCAGGTCCTTTCACGGCACACTCCACATCCAAACGACACATTGTTGAGGCAGTTCGAATTCTGCTTTTTCTTCTCACCGACGTCTCGTAGGATACAATATCACGTTGGCCCATATCATGTTGTGTTGTACTAACTATCTAGTTCAATTTCTCGCCACAGCAAAGTAGGAAAACTGAGACAGGCTGCTAAGATCTAAAATACATCTAGCTAGCAATAAATATACTGTTAGCTATGCTAACAGGCCGTATTATAAAATCCTCTGACTTTGAAAGTCGAAATATGCTTGCCAAAAGTATAGCCATTCCTGGACAAACTCCTCTATTGCAGGCATCGAACTAGCTGTTAGCTAACTGAAGAACTACCGTTCAAAACTTTGGCTACAACATTGTAGAACCTACCCGAAAGAGGCTCAGCTGATTGACGGTCGTCAGGTGGGAGAACCTTGATTGGTCGAATGAAATTTCAGGCCCGCCTAGTAACTACGTCTGATTGGCAGAGTACACTTCCCCCCACCCCTGCCTTCTCGTTCTAATTAGCCGCCTTGCGCTCGCATACTGGAAACGTGACCGAACGAAAGTACTGTACTAGCTAAAGACGATTCAAATGGCATTTATGTTTTTGGCACAAAATAGAACGATGAGCAAGATTGAGGAAAAATGTGTAATATATTTGCCAAGCTAAGGTTGAATCATTTTCACTTTTCCAGAATACAGTATCCTGCAGCCTAGCCAGGTGCAATCCACACGAAATAAATGCTCACATAACCAGTAGTGGCCAGGGAAAAGGTGCGGGGATGGGTGATGGGTAATGGAGTACATCGTGTAAAGCGTGTTCAGCATCAAACCAGACCTACGGTGTCCTCCAATAATATTGTCACCCTTGGTAAATATGAGCAAAACGGGCTGTGTAAAACATTTGTTGTTTATCCTCTTGGTCTTTCATTCAAAATATTCACAAAAATCTAATCTTTAATTTAAGTAAAATGATTGGAAAAATACATGTGAAATAAATATTTCTCCGAAACGTGTGCCACAATTATTGGCACCCCATAAATTATTATGAGTAAAATCTAACTGAAGTATATTCCCATTCACATTTTGTGTTTTTAGTGATGAGCTGTAACCAATGATTTCCTGTTTCACTGGGGTATAAATATGAGGTGACGCACAGGCCAAGTTCCCAAAGTAATCCATCACCGTGAATACAGAAATTATGTTTGACAAAAGGTTGCTGATCTGCGCAAATCAGGAAATATCTATAAGAAAATAGCTCAATGGTTGAAAATGCACATTTCCACTATCAGGACAATAATTAAGAAGTTAAAAGCAACTGGAGATGTTAACAACTGTCCTGGAAGAGGGTGTGTCTATATTGACCCCACGCACAGTGAGGAGGATGGTTCGAGTGGCCAAAACATCTCCAAGGATCACAACTGGAGAATTGCAGATGTTAGTTGGGTCTTGGGGTCAGAAAGTCTCCAAAACTACGATCAGATGCCACCTAAATAACCACAAGTTGTTTGGAAGGGTTGCCATAAAAAACCTTTGCTGTCATCAAACTCAAGCTCCTACAGTTTGCCAAACGTTACTGGAATTTAATGGGACCGGGTTCTATGGTCAGATTAGACCAAAATAGAGCTTTTTGGAAACAAACATCAGAGGTGGGTTTGACGTAGACAGAAAGATAGCCATGCAGAAAAGTCCCTCAACCCAACTGTGAAATATGGTGGTGGATATTTGAAGTTGTGGCTGTGTTTTTCTTCCAAAGGCCCTGGACAACTTTT
The DNA here is from genome assembly GCF_029448725.1 of Salvelinus fontinalis. Classification (NCBI taxonomy): domain Eukaryota; kingdom Metazoa; phylum Chordata; class Actinopteri; order Salmoniformes; family Salmonidae; genus Salvelinus; species Salvelinus fontinalis. The sequence continues at coordinate 12,666,262 of NC_074684.1, forward strand.
TAGGATAAATGGTATCATGGACTCCATCAAGTACCAGCAGATATTAAATCAAAACCTGACTCCCTCAGCTAGGAAGCTTAAACTGGGCCGTGGTAGGATCTTCCAACAGGACAATGATCCAAACACACTCCAAAATCAACACAAAAATGGTTCCCTGACCACAATATCAAGGTTTTGCCATTACCATCCCAGTCCCCTGACCTAAACCCCATAGAAAATCTGTGGGATGAACTGAAGAGGAGAGTCCACAAGTGTGGAATTCAGAATCTGAAGGATCTGTAGAGATTCTGTATGAATGAATGGTCTCAGATCCCTTGCCATGTGTACATACATTTTTTCCTTTCAATTATTTTACTTTAATTGAAGGTTAGATTTTTGTGAATATTTTATATTTTCAACCACCTCATATGGCAAAGTCACAATAATCACAAGATCCTTTGATTTGAAGCCATTCTTGTGATTATTGTGACTTTGGCATTGTAATTGTTTGTAAGCTTGTGTAGTCTAAAATGAATCTATGATCGTATGCTATCCAGTTGTTTTTTTGTATGCTGTTCTTTGTATGCCATTTTAATATTTGATAATTAACCAATGATATTAGGCCACACTTAGCCATGATTACAGACACCTGTGTCTTTTGACACTATATAAACGAGTCATCCTGCAGTGTTTGTGATTATACCCTGATGACGACAGCTTGGCTGTCAAAACGTTGGACATTACATTTTAGCATCTGAGCTCCAAGAGTGTGCGGCTCTCCTTTATTTTCAAGTTTTCCACTCCGCTAGCCAGCCCCTCGCCTAATAGGTGTTCGTTTCTTTTTCTTCTAGGACACCAAATACTGACTAGTTTTCTGAAAAATGCCCCTACCTTTTCTTTAAGGTACTGTATCTGTGACCAACAGATGCATATCTGTATTCCCAGTCATGTGAAATCCATAGATAAGGTTGGAGGAAGAGATAGGTGAAGTCAAACTAGCCCGGTTCATTGGAAAAGGTAAATACTTTGTGGTAGCCAGGCTCAGCAAGGGAAGGTTCTTCAAATGGAAAAGCTTCATGGGAAGAAGATTAAAAGCCATGTCCCTGGTGCTTTAGCTAGGTTGAGGGGAGTCATCACCGGGGTCCCAATATCTATGTCCATAGATGATATTAAAGAAAATGTGAAGGGAGGCAGAGGGATTGAGGCCAAAAGGATGATCAGTAGGAAAGAGGGTCAAAAAAGTGAAAGCTTATCAGTGCTGCTGAGGTTTGAGAAGGTTTGCCTGGAAAAGTACAGATAGGATTCCTTAGTTTCAATGTCATATCATTTGTCCCTTCCCCATTACAGTGTTTTAAATGCCAAAGAATGGGACATGTAGCTGTTCAGTGTAAAGGAAAGAAAAGATGTGCCAAGTGTGAAGGGGAACATGATTATGGTGAATGTGGGAGCAATGTGAAGGTTAAGTGTTGTAATTGTGGGGTGGGGGGGAACACAGTGCAGCATTTGGTGCATGCTAGGTGCAAAGAGAGGCTAGAGAGGCTCAGAGTTATAGAATCAGTCATGATGTATCATATGCAGAGGCTGTAAGACAGATTGGTGGAACTACAGTGCGGACTAATGGAGCTTCCATGGCTGCTCCTGTACTAAGTGGACCTACTGCCGGGGCTGGTGCTTCTGCTGCTCCTGGCATGGTTTTGAGACATGTTCAGAAATCTTGTGATCATGAATGTGCTGTGTCAAAGGACACTGATAGTGAATAAAGTTAACTTCATAGCTTTCATTGGTAAGATTATCACGACTCAGGTTGTGGAACAAAGAAATGCCAGGTTAAAGGTTGGAGTGGATACAGCAAAATAGTTTTGGGGGGTAACAGATGTTACTGTTCAAATGGTTGTTGACATGCTGAATAATTCTAAAGGTAGATTGTTTCAGCATTATATGCAGTAGATACAGTTTTATGGATTGGGGGTCTTGGAAGGGTTTGGTAGAAATTAGTAGGGAGTATTATGATTTAAAAATAAAAAATTATAATACTCCCTATAATACATTAAATTGTGCAATCGCCAATATACCATAGTAGAAGAGTGGCCAACAACTTGACTTTGAGCCAATAAAAGAGCATGAACCTCCCCTTGGGGAAGCTGACAGGAGTGACAAGAAAAGGGAAACAAGAAGGCACTTTTCCGGATGAATCCACCCTCATCACCAGAATGGTTCTAACGAAACATTAAAGCTGCAGTACATCTTTTTTTTCTAGAGCAAGTCTTTAAATCTTTTACCTCTAGCTAAGGAGTTTTGTGCTTGAAGAAGGATTAGGTTTGATAATGTGCATTATAGCTTATTAGTTATCAAATGTTAGCTTGCTAACTGAGCAAGGCAGTGACACATACACTTAATATAAAATAAATGAGGTGGTAAGTACAGCACAATGCACACAACACTAAATGCTTTACCAAACTAGCTATCTGGTCACTGTAGCTAGTAACATTATATGCCTGGAGCCGGCCCTTATCCTCATTGACTCTTGTTTTAAGTCACGCCCTCATTCGAGGCATAGGCCTAATGGCACAGTCATGAAAAATCTTGGACTGATTCATGTAAATGCCAGAAGTATGATTTAGAAATGTTATTGTATTGTAACTCTGGCTTCTCAAACCAGCTCAGATATTTAGATTATTACTGAATCTTAGCAAATAGAAGTCTATGCCGAATTCTGATGTGTCTCTCTGACTGGTTATAATATACAGTATTTTGATCTGACAGAGGTGGGGGTGTCGCCTTATTTGTAAAGAGAAATTTAAATGTTCTGTGTCCCTTTCCACCTCTGTCCCTAAGCAATTTGAATGCCTAATCCTAAATGTGGGTCTTGGCAATAATGCCCCATTGACACTAGTGTGAATTTATCTCCCTCTCTCTGCTCCGCCTTGTTCTCATAACAAATTGTTTGAATTACTGTCTGACTATGCTATGTCTGAATTATTAATATTGGGTGATGTTAATCTGGATTGGTTAATGCCAGTATCAGATAGGCTGAAAGGTATTTGTACTGAGCTAAATCTAACTCGCCTCAACTTTAAACACCCTGAAAAATCTACTCTTTTAGATATTATTCTAACAAATGCCCCTCATAGGTATACTGCCAATGCAATTTTTGCTAATGAGCTCAGTGACCACTGTCCCATTGCCTGCATAAGAGATGTTAAGCTACCTAAATCCCGCCTACGCATTATTACAAAGATACATTTTAGGAGTTTTAATGAGCAACATTTAATGTCTGATCTGGGGTTGTTTTACTGGGGGATGGTATCATCTATCTCTGACTCAGATCAGGCCCTTAAATGTTTTACTTCTCTGTTTAACACTGTTGCAGATAAGCATGCTCCGTATAAAAAACTAAGAGTAAAGGATAGATCAAACCCTTGGTTCATGCATGAATTGTCTGAAAAATGACAGCAACGTAATTTTGCTTGGGCTAAGGTTAGATTGACTGATACTCTGTCTGACTAGCAGTCTTTCAGACATTTGAGAAATACTGTAGATGTCTATCTCTGGTTAGAAAAGCAAAGTCAATAAACTTCTTGAACTGTATCTGAGAATGGTGGGAATCCAGTGAACTTCTGGAAAGTAGTCAAAATTCTGAAACAAAACTCTCCCCCCTTATATTCACCGCGAAACAGACTTCAGAGAATGATGCACTCCCAGATACACATTCTCTACTTTGATTTCAACCATTTTATATATATGATGTACTAAGTGCCTTGATAAAAATCGATGTAACCCCCCCTCACATGGGCTGATTCTCTTGATACCTTCTTAATGCAGCAGCTCTCTGCCCTACTTATTGCAGAATCATTAACCTGTATTTTTTACTAGACAATTGTTTCTGGTGTTATCCCCAAGATCTGGAAAGTGGCTCGTCCTCCCGCTACACAAAGGAGGAGATTCTTCTGACTTAATAACTACTTGATAACTACTGTCCATTTTCAAAGTAATCTTGCCTTTTCAAAGTTTCAGAATCCCTGGCCAACTCTCAGCTAATCATTTTTTAATTTCTCATTCTATTCTAAATGTGCACCAGTCTGGTTTCAGACGTTGACATAGCACCTCAGCTGCTAGGCTTGTTCTAATCTAGATGATGTGTTAAATTGCTTAGATCATAAAAAACATTGTGCTGCCTTATTTATAGACTTTTCCACAGCCTTCGACACTGTTGACCATTGCATTCAAAGGCTGACTGAAATAGGCCTGGATCGGGCTTCTAGCAACCGGTTTGAGAAATATATATCTGTTAAATTGTAATATTCATCTGTATGCAGACGACACTGGTATATATTTCATTGCCCCAACTGTTGACCAGGCTATGTTGGTGCTGGAATGTGACTTTGTTGCCTTACAGAAAGCCCTGGTTGGTTTAAAACATGTAATTATGTTGTCATTTAACAGACACTCTTATCCAGAGTGATATACAGTAGTGAGCCCCTACATTTTCATTCATGCTGGTCCCCCATGAGAATCGAAACCACAACCCTGACATTGCAAGTGTCATGCTCTACCAACTGAGCCACAGGATTTACTTAATGCGGGCAAGACTAAATATCTGTTATTCACTAATTCTCACAAAAAATGTTTCAGATGGACTACATATTTATTCATTAGATGGTTCTCCTATTGATCGAGTTTCCGCCTTTAAATATCTGGGCATTTTTATTGACAAAGATGTCATGTTTAAAAAACATACGGATGAGCTAGTTGAAAAGCTATGATTTAAAGTGGGCTTTTTAAAAAAAGAAATGGATCTTGCCTCTCCGTAAATAGCAGGAGGCAGATTGTACAGTCAACTTTCCTGCCAGTTCTTGACTATGGTGACACCATTTACCAGATTGCAGCAGCCACTACTCTTAAACCTTTGGATGCCGTCTATCAAAGGGCCCTTTGCTTAATCACAGGTGACAGTTTTAATACTCACCACTGCCTCCTGTATCAAAAGGTTGGCTGGTCCTCATTAAAGTCCCGTAGATCACTTAATTGTTTCCCTTTTTGTCTACAAATCTCGACTACAAAAGCTTCCGACTTACCTAAGGTCGCTGTTAAAATATAAAAACATGAGATACCAAACCCATTCACAAGGTTGGTTAACTCTTGAGGTTCCTCGGGTCTCCACCGAACTAGGTAAATCCGCTTTTAGTTTTAAAGCACCTCATTTCTGGAACCAACTACAAATGACAGTTGGATGTTCTTGTGCAGCTCGAGCAATTAAAAATATTGATTGGGGATCTTCTTATTAAGAAATGCAATAGTTCTTCTTGAATATTTGTGTTGTTCTGTATTGTATTTTTTATTTTGTCTTGTGAAATTGTATATGCATGGTATATGCACCCTTTTTTCAATACTTTGTGCACCCTCTCCTTACGTGGATAACACTACTTACCCTTTTTATATAATGTTTAATGAGATTGGAGAACACATTGGGAGGGATCTTAGACCAGATCCTTGATATCATTTGGTATGTGCTTATGGACTACCCTCTTCAATTCAAACCACAGGTTTTCAAAGGGGTTCAAGTCCGGAGACTGAGACAGCCATTGCAAAATGTTGATTTTCTGGTCAATTAACCATTTCTTTGTGGATTGTGTTCTTGGGGTCATTGTCTTGCTGGAAGATCCACTTGCGGCCAACTTTCAGCCTCCTGGCAGAGGCAACCAGGTTTTTGGCTCAAATGTCCTGGTACTTAGTAGAGTTCATGATGCCGTTGACCTTAACAAGGGCCCCAGGACCAGTGAAGAAACAGTCTCACAACATCAAAGATCCACCACTATATTTTACAGTAGGTATGAGGTTATTTTCTGCATATGAATCCTTATTTCGAGGCCATACCCACCACTGGTGTACGTGGCCAAAGAGCTATATTTTCTTCTCATCTCACCATAGCACCCGGTTCCAATCCAAGTGCCATTGCCATTTACATTTGTTGGTTGCTCTCAAATAAGGCTTTTTTTATGGCAACCCTTCCAAATGGCCTATTGGCATGAAGGTGGCGTCTAATTGTAGACCCTAAGATACGACCAAGTTCTGGAATTCTCCCACTGTGGCCCTTGGTCTTTGCCTCCCAAACCATCTTCCTCACTTTGCGTAGAGACAAGATACACTTCCGTCCTCTACCAGGCAAGTTTACCACTGTCCCAGTGGTTTTTAAACTTCTTAAATTGTTGCCCAAAATGTGGTACATTTGCTCTTCAGTAGTTTTTTGTACCCATTGCCTGATTTGAGTCAACAACCATGTCTCTTTTCATTTGTGAGTTCTTTGCCTTTCTCAATGGTGATGGATGACAAATGGATTTTACATGCGTCTTACCAGATTTTTATAACCCAGTGTGAAACAGGAAGCCATGAAAGGCCACAATGCAGTTCCATAAAATTAGATTAACTTAAAAAAAGTATAACATAACACAGATTCTATTTTGTTTTGTTTATTTATAAGAATCATTAGGGGTGCAAATCATTGACGCATATCTATTAGAGAATTTTTTACAAAATGCACTTTGAGCAATTGTATTAGTGTAAAATAATTATACTTTTTTTTAAATCATACAATATAGCTCAGTATTTGTATTATCTATTTTATAGTATTTTTTTGCCCATTTTAAGCAATTGTGCCAATCATTGTGGAGGTGATTATTTGATTGTAGCAACTTTTAGAGGTTCAGATCTACTGGTTTAACGGTGGAAAAGTGTTTACCCCACACATTTGCTGAATGGCTTCAGAAGTGATGGGCAACCTAATCAGGAACTTAGTATATGGCTAAGGTATCGGGTTGACATTAGACTGGGATTCTGTCGGTTAGGGCTTTCCCTGAATTCACTGCAGTGTCTTTGAAGTCAAATTCTTTAAAAAATCTATGGGTACATCAGCAGGAAATCTTACAGATTACACATTTAGGTCTAGCAGCTATGTTTTGATTGAGTAAAAGTAGTTTTACCTCAATTGCACTATTTTCACTCTATAGCTTTCTCTTTCACATACTTTGAATCAGAGATGTGAATGTTTGATTTACCTGAAAGATTGGCAGGGGCACTAATTTGGAATGACAATCCAACATCAATTAATACTTCATATGTCCTCAGAAAACAGAACCACACAATTCATTCATATTACTATAATGTTGTAACCTTTATTAAAAATTGTAAAAACTGCTACAGTTTACCTGTATAAAAAAAAGCTAAATTTACTCTAGCTCATGGTCACAAATGTCAAACGTACAGTACTTATTTATAAAAAGGAAATGTGAGATCTTCCACATGTCTGTTTAATCAGCAATCAGTTGTTTACTCACAATATTATCTTGTGCCTGAGTGCAGGCTTTGAACGTGATAAAAAAAAGACATTATTTTGTTGGAATAAGTCAGCTGAATAGCACAATTCTTTACATGTTCTCAGTTTGTTTTGAATAAGAAAGTAATTACTTCACTAAAGGTATGCATGAAAGTCCGGAAACTCATTATGATTCCAAAATATCAATTCATGTCAGAAAGCTGAAAAGCTTCTACAACCTTAAGTATTACCAAGGTTTAACACCACCATATGTTTGCACTTAATAAATAAAATAGGCTAAAAGTCATAACATAAAATGAGAAATATACCCATTACAATTCTTCATTTGTAATGAGACAAATATAAGAATGTACGTTATTTCTAATAGCAAACAAATGGCACCACATGCTAGGCTGTGAGGTTAAGCTAGCCGTGGTGCAAGAACGAACTGTATGGCTCAAGAAGGCAATGTGTTTATAAGGAATACTGTACACGGTGCATATACTGTAGCACCAAACCATAGACCAAGACAAGGGTGCATCACATTGTGAGCATACTGAACGCAATTCATGTTTTCGACAATGCATCTTTACTCTTGTAGCTCAAAGACACAACCAAAGTTAAACCTTTGGAAGACAACAGGTAAATCAGTCCCAATCACACTGAGCTTTTGTGCAATTGTTGTGTATTTAGAAATATAGAAAAAAAAGACAGTCTGGAACAATTCCCAGACTGTCTCTCAAGTAAAAAAATATGTGTGTATATTTATACAGAAACGTTTTAACAATATTATATATATTTTTAAAGAAAATATGTATAGTTCATGTAAATATGTTGTGCTGCTCTGAATTGATGTAGTGTAATAAGTACAATAAATTAAACCAGAAACTACATTAAAAAAAACAGAAGAGAGAACACACAAATACAAACATAAAGAAAGTATACATAAGAAAAAGGATGGTGAACTTGAGAAAGCGTGAACCTTTTCAGATGAACATTTCATTGCACGGAGATGGATTTCACTCAGTTTCCATACAGAGGAAAGCGTGTAAATACTGTATGTTTGCACATACAAGACAAAAAGGCAGTGGCACAAGATCAATGAAACAGTATTCGAGTTTTAAGTCTGTAAGCTATGAGCCCACAATGATCTCCATAATGTGGTCAAGTTCATTGAGATCGGCTCTACAGCTGGAGTTGGACACAGGGCCGTGTGAGGAGGCCAAGCTGTCCAGAAAGTCGTAAGGCCCCATCTTGGGGGCACTCTGCATGCCTGTCAGCATGGTGTCCAAGTCATAATACGAGGCATCAACGTCAGAGAACAGCTCCTCTAGTGCCGGGTCTGACCCGGGGGCACCGTTCTTGATCTCGAACGTCCCAAACACCTGCCCCGTTGCCAATTTAGCCCCCTCCCCAGACCTCGTCCCCTCCTCGTCCCCCGTACCTGAGTCTTTGCTGACCCCATCCTCCACTCTCAGTTCCCCCCTGTCCCAGCAGTGGCCAATGGTCCCCAACAGGAGGGCCTGGGACCTGTCGCCAACAACCACAGAACACAGTGCCTTGTCCGTCACCACTTCCTCCTCACGGCAGCCGTCGTAGCCCATCACTGAGTAGAGCTTAGGCCCACCGTCCTGCTGCTCCGGCGACTGGCACAGAACCTCGGTGTCCACCAAGCGGTCAGATGGGCCATGGCCAGAGCCACCTAAGGCCTCTGTGACCACCTGCCAGCTGCCGTCGTGGGCCATCTCCTCCTGGATCTGGCGCACCGTGTTGGCGATGAGCACCGAGCGACACAGGTTGGGCTCCGCTAGCATGTGGCACAGCTGCAGCTTGAGCAGGGACATGTCCAGCAGGGACTGGCGCTGCAGGCTATAGGATGCTGCCACCGCCTTGTTGTCCACACCATCAGAGAACTTGCGTTTGGTGCCCTTGGAGTACATGTTGGCCCTGTGGGGGGAGCCAAGTAACACTTTGGTTAGAACATATAAAGCTTTTTAAGAAGTAACCTTTTCCATTCAGTTGTTTTTGCAAGTTATGCTTAGTTATTTCAGTGTTTTAAGTTGTTTGGTAAAGATGCCAAAAGTGCACGCCCTATTTACTTACAGTAATAAGATTTCTTAATAAAACACACTAGAATATCAGGATTAGGATTTCAAAATGGTTATGACAATTTGCTAATGCTAGAATTGAAATGTTCAACTTGAGTGCACCTGAAAATCTAAGATATTATGAATAATGTACTTGTGTGTTCATTTACTTTTCTCTACCTTTCCTACGGCGACGCACAGGCATATATATGGGACGGCTTCCTCTTTTTCTCATTGTTACTGAAAAACTGCTTCTGTCCTTAACTCCCTTTCAGGTCTTTTCAGACAGACCTGCAAGGTGCCTGCTGAGTGGAACATCCAACTTAGATCGCCACACTGATAAGATGGTACAGTTTGCTACCATAATTCTTGGGATTGGAGCACACTCTAGCTCTCCAGTCTTGAAACGGGAAGCAAACTCAAAGCTTGTTTGTGTGCTACAGTAGAGAGAAAGAAAGAGGAACAATGCCAGTAAGGCATTCGTCTGAAGTGATAGGATCTTTGTTGATTATCCAACATCCATTGAGCACATCTTCCAATATGACATTTTAGTAAATGCCTGTTAAGACAAAGGGATTCAAAATTATATTTCTGTTTACAGACAAAACAGAGTGACATCAACTTCAAACCAGGATGATAAAAAAAACTTCTTAGTTAACGTATCAAGAGCATATTCCGACCAATGTCAGTTTTTGTAAATCATTATCATAAGTACATATCCCTAAAACAAATATGAACACAGACTTGCTGGAGCCATTTGCAAGAAAAGCGAAACATGAAGAAGTAGAAAGTGGACCTTTATCAATTCTAACATAGTGCCTTAAACAGAAAAAGAGGTCCCACTCCCGATGCAAGCATTTTGTAATATTAACCCAAAAAATTCAGCTGAGTAAAGATAAAATGGCAGACACACACACCGAAAATGGCTAATGGCTAAACAGCACTTTGTACATACATCCAGTACTGAGACGAGTGTTGGACACTTGCCTCCAGCCACGGCGGCCTGCCAACCAGGGCTGCGGGAGCCTAAAAGTGACAAACATCCAGCTAGAGCAGGGAGAACACATGATAATCGCCAGCACGTCAATGCACATTACATCCAAAGTCACTGGGTGACTTGTGTGTGTGCAGAAGGGGGGAGGGGTGATACACTAGAACTCGGCTACTGGGACCAGGTGCTGAGGAACTGTAAAAGGCTATGAGCAGCTACGAATAATAATGCCTGCTTTTACCTCCTCAATGCAAATTGTTTGTGTCACATTGCATTGGGTGAGAACCTGAAGGTTGCTCAAGCTTCAGGACGATGGAAGAACAAGGGGCATTATGCATCGTTTTGTAGACCAAACCAACAAAATGTTAGTTGCAGGCAAAAACAAAAAAAAATCATATTGAAGGGTAGAATTTCTATGCAGATGGAGCTGATTTGTTTGATAGTCACAAAGATCACAGGAGAAAATCTTGTTTGCTATAAGGATAACTATAAGAATAACACATTGAGGGAGAGGGGTCAGTCACGGTTGAGATGAAGGCATGGGAGATCAGCCTACCCGACACAAATATGACCCTATTTTTGCCACACTCCTGAGATGGTGAAGTCTGCAAATTATGAGCATTTATCATGGTAAGTAAACTCCCAGCTACCTCCTGTATGGCAAATCACAACAAAAACATGATTATCATGAATGATTTTCAAATTGCCTGCAGTGGATTGGAATTTGTAACAAACTGTGTTTTTCTTAAAGCGAAAACGTTCCTTGTAAAATAGGACAGCAGAGTTTCCTCTGTGTTTGCTTTGACAGTGAAATTAAACTCCAAGAAGGCCATAAAGGATTGATGGGCTTGAAAAATGATTGCCTGTATCGCGATTTAAAAAAATAAACTTATAACCAGTAGTTTGAAATCAACCTTATACTGTAGTAGTTATAGAATGAAAATTCTGAAACATGTCAACAATAAGCAAATGGTCTTCTGGCCCCAGATGATAATTTTACCTCTACACAAGTGGATGTAAATTACACTTTTTATTTTATTTAACTAGGCAAGTCAGTTAAGAACAAATTCTTACTTACAAATGATGGCATACACTCACATATATTAAACCTAGTATCTTCAGTTGTTGTCTTGTAAAGTAAAAAAAAAGAATCCCAGCATGCCATCCTCCAGGCCCGTTACATTGGCAGTGACAGAATGGTGAATAACATACACTGTGTCTGACGCATACAAATACCGACATTCGATCAAAAAAACATGGTACTTGCTATCGCGGATCCTTGTGACGTCCAACTCTGGCATCATCCCATTGAAATGTAAACTGGCCATCGTGGGTTGGGTTATGGTTTAGGGTAGAGATGTCCCAAGGACCACAGATAGCACAAACAAACATGCCTCCCTCCTGTGGAAGTTCCACCCAGCTAAAGTTACTACTCCCTTCCCCCACCGTACTTACAGTCACAATGCTGATTCATCGCCGGCCGGATGACGAATAGGCCTACCTACCGCTCTCTCTGCCTACAATCAGCGCATTCCTCTGCCCAGGCGTTGCTGACGCCTGCCAGATCTTACAACGCCTGGATAGGTATTTGACTTATCAGCTAACCATATGTTATAGCAATCTGTCAGTCGATAATGTGGCACACAATCAGTGGTTGATGAACGCAATGTCTGAGCAGGGGAACGCGAACATAGTAAAATAGCAGTAAAAAAATACAAATTAATCGACGTGAGACTAGAAGCGGGGTAAATGTCGCATGCTTCCCTGTCTAAACAGTTCGCATATATGACACATTTTTGTGGCGTTTTTCAGTGTTTTTCTGGTTGTTCATGCACACAAATTATTGCTGCAGTTCGAACTTCGGTAGCCGAATTTTACGCCCCTTCGTCGTTTATTGGTCAACAGTACTACTCCTAGCAGGAGTGGGAACTAGGGACAGGATTTTTAAATTAAGTGTTTGTCATTCAACGAGACTACTAGTTTTTAGTTTATGCATTTTTTTTTTCACTTGAGAAATACAGCACAAAAATCTTAGTAAAATGTTTAATTGCCCGCCTAAACGTGTCCGCATGCTTCCCATCAGAGTGCACCGCGCCTCATTCTAAAATGGCTTGAATATTTTTTTCCATCAATCTACCCACAATAACCTATGACATAAAAACACTTTTTAGAAATGTTCGTAAATGTATATATTTTTTAAATCCCCAGAAATATTACATTTACATAAGTATTCAGACCATTTACTCAGTATTTTGTTGAAGCACCTTCGGCAGCAATTACAGACTAAAGTCTTCTTGGGTATGACACTACAAGCTTGGCACACCTGTATTTGGTGATTTTCTCCCATTCTTCTCCACAGATCCTCTCAAGCTCTGTCAGGTTGGATGGGGAGTGTCGCTGCACAGCTATTTTCAGGTCTCTCTGGGTTCAAGTCCAGGCATTGGCTTGGTCACTCAAGGACATTCAGAGACTTGTCCCGAAGCCACTCCTGCGTTGTCTTGGATGTGTGCTTAGGGTCGTTGTCCTACTTGGAAGTTGAACTTTCGCCCAAGTCTGAAGTCTGGAGCAGGCTTTCATCAAGGATCTCGCTGTACTTTGCTTAATTCATCTTTCGCTCAATCCTGACTAGTCTCCCAGTCCCTGCCGCTGAAGAACATTCCCACAGCATGATGTTGCAACCACCATGCTTCACCGTAGGGTTGGTGCCAGGTTTCCTCCATACGTGACGCTTGGCATTCAGGCCAAAGAGTTCAATCTTGGTTTCATCAGACCATCTGAGAGTCCTTAGGTGCCTTCACCCCGATTGCCCTTCACCCCGATTGCTCAGTTTGACCAGGGGCCAGCTCTAGGAAGAGTCTTGGTGGTTTAAAACTTCTTCCATTTAAGAATGATGGAGGCCACCGTGTTCTTGGGGACCTTCAATGATGCAGACATGTTTAGTACCCTTCACCAGATCTGTGCCTTGACTCAACCCAGTCTCGGAGCTCTACGGACAATTTCTTCGAACTCATGGCTTGGTTTTTGCTCTGACATGCACTGGTCAACCTTGGGACCTTATATAGACAGGTGTGTGCCTTTCCAAATAATGTCCAATCAATTGAATTTACCACAAGTGGACTCCAATCAAGTTGTAGATCAATGGAAACAGGATTCATCTGAGCTCAATTTCGAGTCTCATAGCAAAGGGTCTGAATACTTATATAAATAAGGTATCCGTTTTTTATTTTTAATAAATTTGCAAACTTTTCTAAAAAACTGCTTTTGCTTTGTCATTATAGGGTATTGTGTGTAGATTGAGGATTTTTTATTTCTTTAATCCATTTTCGAATAAGGCTGTAACGTAACAATGTGGAAACCGTCAAGGGGTCTGAATACTTTCCGAATGCACTGGATTATGACATTTTGGGACGTTTTTGTTAGTTTTGGTCTTCGGCAAGGTTTTTTTGGCTGTTCGTGCACAAAAAACAATTGTCCAGGCAAGCTGAACTTCGGTAGCCGAAGTCTAAACCCTTTCGTCGGTCATTGGTCAACAGTAGGGATTCTTCAATGAAGTGTTTGTCTTTCTACAATAGATGAGAAATACTGCATTAAACATCTTAGTTAGATACAGTGGTGTGTATTCATTGACGCCAAGGGAAGCCAGGCTTCCCCTAAAAATGTAACCCCCCTTCAGAAATATAACATCAAATTATTTATCTTTCATCTCTCTGTTTCATTATTTTCCTTCAATTCGCAAGAGGCTGAATGTATCTCACAGGAGAAAGCATCCGAGTGAGCGAAACAGATTAGCCAATCAGCGTTAAGCTAAACTAGCAAGCTCAACTGTGAATGGTCCTGGCGAAAAAAAAAAATAAAATTAAGTGTCAAGGGAAGCCAGCTTGGATTTGGCTTCTTTCCTATCAAATCCCTTTGAGCATACGTCATTAACAGAAACAACTTGAATTGTTGCATCTCATTGTGTTGTTGTCTTCCGGTGGCTAGGTAGCTAAAATTGACCCTTCCCTAAATTAGCCATGGATCGAGATGTTTAATAGTTTGTTATTATTATTTAACCTTTATAGGGATTTGGACTTGTGGTTTTACTTAATTCTCCGTACTGGCCAATGATTATAATGGCGATTGTGATCCAACCTTTAATTCATACATTGTTGTGCCCCTGGCCCGAGAGGATCAAAGTTCAATATGTACAGTAGCTAGATGTAGAAGGCTAGCCTAGGACAACAAAAAATACAAGCGTGTACTGTATGACAAAGTGATATACTGTTTCATCATGAAAAAGAGGAGGATGACATTGGCGTTTCTCTACAAGTAGTGTGAGTCAACATATTTTTCTACTTGCACAACGCACGTGCGCAGACGCGTGCACAAACAGAAATCAGAACCATGGACAGCCACATCATATGTAGCTGATGTTGATTGGACTAAATTGTTTTTTGGTATCTTTTAGTTGTCACTGTATTAGACTAAGCAGAAGGGATTTGATGATGTTGAAATGTTGAAGTTAAAATGGTGCTGGAATAGTGGAGGCAGCTCCTGTTTTCTTTGTGACTTGTGGTAACACTGTGGTTCCAAATCAATAGTTTAGTGGTCCAAAAATTTTGGAAACATTAACTTGCTTAACCATGCTGTAGGTCATGTAACTGACATAATGTAACTAACTAATGTAAATCACAAGTTACATGAAATATGTGGTTGACTTCACCGGACATAGGTTGTTATCCGGTTTTGTTATAAAACAAATATGTGGTTGAATTTATTCTGCCACTGTCTTCTTATTGTCAATGCCTTTAGGCCTATATATAACAGTCACAAAGCATATGAATTAACAGCAAACACCGCAATTAAACAAACAGTGTAAGTTGTTATATGGCTTCTGGGGGGGGGGGGGGCTTCCCCAGTGATTTTACCCATGCACTGCAACTGGTTAGATGTAAAATTGAGCAACTAAGATCTCCTCAGCATAACCTTAAATATGTAAGACCGATTTGTTGAGTTATCTTAGATGAATTCTGACTATTTTGAGGAAGCGTATACTGGCTACAGCGTCTCAAGATGGATAAACAGTACTATTGCTGCTTTTCTCATTTTTCAAGCAAAAGTCTCAAGAGAGTATGCAAGCACACTTGTTTCTTTTTGACTAGGCACCAGCCAAACCGAAGCATCAAAATTAATTACAGATTTCTTGATTTATCTTCAATTAATTCTTAATATTTTGAGGAAGTGGCTGGCTATGTTGTTGTTACGGCGTCTCAAGAAGCAAACAATGTAATATTTTTCAAGCAAAGGTGTTTTAAGAGTGTATACAGACGTTCGTGACACCTAGCTGAGTTGTGCGCCTTAACAGAGCAATATTATGAGACAACAAAACTTGGTCCAACACGACAGTATACTTAATAATGGTTTGTGTGTTGTCCCCTTAACTTACTTTTCAGACGTAAAAATAGGAACTTAGAGGGAAAGGGAAGCGACAGAGAGGAAGCCATTTTGAATGTACCAGCTACTTTTGTTAACTTCTGTTCGTTAAACACCAGTTAAGATGTATCCCGCTAGACCACGTCTTGATGAAGCACATCAAAGTGCTGATTACCAGGCTACTGGTGACAAGAGGTTACAATGTAACACATATCTATGGAACGTTGAACGAGAAATACCGCTCGTGAACTTCCGCATTGAGCACTTGCGTTCGAAATCGACCGCGCATTTGTAACACATTCGAATGGTATTTTATTTATAAAAATATGTAAAAAATACCATTAACTGGTTACACTCAACACACATTACTTAATTAATATTTCTATTTATTTGTCTTACCTTTACAGAATCAGCTTTTTTAGCCGAGGGTTCATGTGCTCTTCGTGAATAAACGAATTAAAGGCGCAGCTCTCTCAGCTTCCCTGGATACAGATTGTATTCGAGGCACTGCTGCCAGGCAGCCAGATGCAGCAGAGGGAAGGGTGAAGTGGGCGGACACATGGATCTTGATCGACAGGCTGTCGATTGAACTGGGGAAAACATGAACAAAAGCCACACTGAATAAACAGATTGCACCACGGGTCCACAGACATCTGACACAATACCCGCTTTGTTTGGGAAACATTTGAGGCTTACTGAATCTAAAATTAAACACAACTAGCTTGGATGAAAATTAAGGAAGAGATTGAACATTACGGTAGAAATATTTATCAGCCAATTAATAGGTAAATAAACTATTTTAACTCTGGGCCAGGCTACATAGCCTAAATATAGGAGAGGGAATGGAGCAATCATCAGACCTTTACAAAAGTATCAAGAAATTCAACAGTGAACAAAATAAAACAATGTTATTATTTCAACACCTCAATAAACATATACATATATAAAAAAATAAGCAAAATGTGATGAAATTAGGCTGCATTCTAGGTCACTGTCCAACCAAATGGGTCTGACCAGATAGCATATCAGAAAATGACCACTGTGTAATTTGTAAATCCTCCAAAAAGGGGGTTTCCGTTACTCTGTTCAGGACTGTATTTGCTTAAAAATGCATATTAAGCTATTCTTATTGTGTGAGTAGTGATTACACCCTCACAACCCCCCAACATATGTCCCATCTTTGCCCCTCAGCACACAGAAAGGGCAATGACAGCAGAATCACGGACAAGGCTGAGGTGCGACAGCAAAGGCGACACTAAAAGGTGCTTCATGGTCAATCCGACTTCTGCATATGCCATACAGCATTTACTGCGATGCGGCCTCCGCAGAAGTCAGACCAAATATACTTTTTGCGCTTCGCGGAGCAGCTAGGTTGTTGTGAAGGAAGTTGTCAAGGAAGTGAGTTTGTGTTCATACAGGACCTCCCGCCCTCACCTACCGTCAACCAATCATGTCAATGCGGAGCTATACGGAGCCCTCCGCATTGTTACACAATTTGAGAGGCGCAAGGTGATGCGGCATGGTGCTCAATTTGGCCTCTGCATGCCTCCGGAGGCTCCGCATTGTGTCACACTATCCATACGGCGCCTCCGACCACGTTTTCGTATCAAGCATAAATTGGCTGTAAAGCGAGAGAGACAGCTTGTGTGGGATGCTCCTGACAGCAATAAAGAACATTATTAACACCTTTTTTATTAGCATAAAGGCGTCCGCAAACTAGGTTAAGATTGCACCTAGCAGAACTCGGCGAAGCGAACGTCTGTGCCTCGCATACTCCATTAAAAAGGCCTTTGGTTGAAAAACTAGAAAAAAGCGGCAATATTACTGTTTGTCCCTCTTGCAACACCATTCCAACAACACATAAAGAAACACTTCCTTAAAATAGTCAGAATGAATCTAAGATAAATCAAGACATTTTCCATTCATTTTAATGTGTTTGCAGAGGAGGTCTTTAGTCTTGCAATTTTACATCTAACTATGTTTGGTGCAGTATTTCTCAAGTGAAAACATTTGCATGAAAACTAGTAATCTCTAGTTGAATGACAACAAACACTACATATTGCAGACCAATCCCCGGCAAAGGCGTGTAGACTTCAGCTACTGAACTTCGACTTGCCTCAAGAAAAAAATAGTGCAGGAAAATCCGTGAAAAAAACCTGCTGAAGATTGAAACATCACAAAATATACACACAAACTGTTTCTACTGGGAAGCATACAGTAAGCTTAACGGTGCACATCCATAAAAGTGGCCCGGGAAATTTGACCGAATTGACACAAACGTCAGTTTGTGTATTCAATTGAATCTTATGCTGATTTGAAACAAAATATTGTGGCTATTCTGTTGTCTACTTATTTCATATGAGTCTTTAGACATTCTTCTAAAATCCCTCGACTACCCAACATTACTGAACCTAATTGGTTTACAAGTATTGTCAGTGGCCATGAGGATAATATATGAAATGAATCATAGAGAAAGAAAGACGTGAAGAAAGGGTTAGTGCTACCCGGAATCCTTGAGACATCCCTACCCTAACCATAACCATTACCTAACCTTAATGATTTTACATTTCTACTTCTATGGGGTGACGTCAGAGTTGTACGTCCCAAGGATGCCGGATTGCAAGGACCATGTAGAAAGTCTAGCGTTGTATGTACTGTATGACGATTGGTCTAAGGCAGTGGTTCCCAACCTTTTTCCGTTACTGTACCACCAACTGCCAACCACCAACCAAATTTTCTCTGCCTGGAGTACTCCTGAAGTACCCTCTCATTTGCATTTTACCAGTAGGCCTATGGCCTACGGTCTCATGGATCTTCTCAAGTACCCACCCGTGGATAGGCCAAGTCCTAGTACCCCTGGTTGGGAACCACTGATTTAAGGCCAATCCCACCAAACGCTCTGACACCTTTTCAATTAAAAAACAATCTGTGGGATATTTTCATTATAGAAAAAAGTCAGATAATTCCTTAGATATAAAAAAAAAAAACTCTGTGCAATTGCTAATACAGAGAAAAACACAAGGCACCTATTTAAAAACAATCTGAACTTGAGCTCAGAAGTGGCTCAACAATGGTTACAATAGACCTAGGCCTAGTTTTACAACTTGTCTTTCATTTAAAAAAAATAATTGTTATTATTATTAGACAGTAGTTCCCATGTTATAGTGCATTTGGAAAGTATTCAGACCCCCTTCACTTTTTCCACATTTTGTTACATTACAGCCTCATTCTAAAATTGATGAGAAAAATGTGTATTTAATCCATCTACACACAATACCCAACAAAGCGAAAACAGCTCAGAGTCAGGATTATGTTGAGGCACAGATCTTGGGAAGGGTACCAACAAATTTCTGCAGCATTGAAGGTCCCCGAGAACACAGTGGCCTCCATCATTCTTAAATGGATTAAGTTTGGAACCACCAAGACTCTTCCTAGAGCTAGCCGCCCGGGCAGCAATTGGGGAGAAGAGCCTTGGTCAGGGAGGTGACCATGAACCCGATGGTCACTCTGACAGAGCTCCAGAGTTCTTCTGTGGAGATGGGAGAACCCTACAGAAGGACAACCATCTCTGCAGCCCTCCACCAATCAGGCCTTTATGGTAGAGTGGCCAGACGGAAACCACTCCTCAGTAAAAGGCACATGACAGCCCGCTCTGAGTTTGCCAAAAGGCACCTAAAGGACTCTCAGACCATGAGAAACAAGATTCCTGGTCTGATGAAACCAAAATTGAACTCTTTGGCCTGAATGACAAGTGTCATGTCTGGAGGAAACTAGGCACCGCTCATCACCTGGCCAATACCATCCTTACGGTGAAGCGAGGTTTTGGTAGCATCATGCTGTGGGGATGTTTTTCAGTGGCACGACAAGGAGACCAGTCAGGATCAAGGGTTAGATGAACGTAGCAAAGTACAGAGAGATCTTTGATGAAAACCTGCTCCAGAGCACTCAGGACCTCAGACAAGGCAAAGGTTCACCTTCAACAGGACAACGACCCTAAGCACACAGCCAAGACAACGCAGGAGTGACTTCGGGACAAGTCTCTGAATGTCCTTGAGTGGCCCATCCAGATCCCAGACTTGCACCCGATCGAACATCTCTGGAGAGACCTGACAATAGCTATGAAGGGACCCTCCCCATCCAACTTGACATAGCTTGAGAGGATCTGCAGAGAAGAATGGGAGAAACTTCCCAAACACAGTTGTGGCAAGCTTGTAGTGTCATACCCAAGAAGACTTGAGGCTGTAATCGCTGCCAAAGGTGCTTCAACAAAGTACTGAGTAAAGAGTCTGAATACTTATGTAAATATGATATTTCATTTTTTTTTTTTTTTTTTATACCTTTGCAAATTAAAAAATATATATGTTTTTGCTTTGTCATTATGAAGTATTGTTTGTGTGTTTTGAGTTTTTTCATTTGGGGACTTGAAAAAGACGGACATCTCAAAGAGATTTTATCCTGCTAAATGTCTAATAAATAGACAAAAAAAATACTTCTGCCCCAATTTGTCGACAGCGTTCCTGAAAAATATTAGTCTAACTGAATGGATGCATGTCGGGAGCTGGCTGAACAAGTTTTCTAAGTCTTTGTATTTGCCTTACTTGGTTATTTTGCATGATTATTATGCGCTAGCTGCCTGTTTGCTTCAGACTCACTCATCATCCAACCTGCAGACTAGAGGAAGCGAGTAAGCATTTGCGCTACTCACACTACACAGCGTTTAAGACAGGACGTGCTATATCTCTCTTTTAATACCACTTTAGTAGCCCAATGATTAGACTCTATGGAATGTCTGAATGGCACCAAACGGCCTGCTCACTCCTTATCGGGTTTGAAACATTAGTGAAAATGTGACAGTTTTGAGCAGGAACTAAGCCTATTTGAGGTAGACAATGTTGAATAGATAATGTTTTGAGGAGCCCAACTTCATTGTTCTCATATATTCTGTCTATACCTGTTGGACTAAGAGAACAAATTAAGAGCAACCACACCAGCCCTGAAATGAGGGCAAGCCACTTAGTTATGTTACCAATTAGTTTTCTGTCTCCATCTAGTGGCATGATAACAACTCCGGTACATTCTTCAACTCAGATACTGTTAGCCAAAACACCTCAGAACAGGGGAAGGACCAACAGTTACCCGAGCTGGACAGATGTATTGGTTTGTATGTTATGTACTTTCTAATGATAGGTCGGTGATAATAAATACAATTACAATATATACCTATTAATTTACCCATTTTCCATCAGTCCACTCATTCATCTGTCCATCCACCCACCCATTTATTTATCAGTGTGTGTTCTTTTGCAAATGATTTTTTTTCTCGTTTCATGAGGTAACTGTCTCCAACCTCAATCCTGTCACCCATAGGTTGTGCGCGCTTTTGTTCCAGTCAAGAAGTATTAACACACCAGCTAATTAAGGGGTTGATGATTAGTCGATTTGTTTAATCAGTTGTGTTAGTACTTGGTTGTAACAAAAACCTGCACACCTTGTTATTGTTCCCCAGGTTCAGGCTGAAGAACAATGGACTAACACCACCACATGTCATTGTCAACACATACTGGTACTGCTTGTACCTCGGTTAGCCAGTAGGGGGAGAAACAGGTCCATAAGATAGCAAAATGTAGAAATATGTTTGACCCAATTTTCTCTTCCTAAAGACTATTATGATCTTTGTTTCTCATTACAATGCAGCCAATACATAAAGGTTTCCCCATAAGCACACATCTGGGGTTTGGGTTGGGTTGGCGGATGTTTGCTGTTACATTTACATTTTACATCTTGGACGTAGAATGCAAAACTGAGTAAGAACATCAAGTTGGTCCCGGTGGTCCCCAATTGACAATCTCTCCTTCCATCACCTATATTATTAAACATCTTTCTATCGAGCACACCTGTCTTTGTGACCTTTTTTGCTATTTATTTTATGTTAAACAGCAGAAATATAAAGACATTATTGAAATATCTTGTTTCCTTATGCAATGACCGAATCGTCTATCTATGATATACTGTACCTGAAGCATAATCTTTACATACAGATAGTATCTGTAACATTTGCATGCTGATTTCACAGTTGTTCAGGCTTGCCTGAGATCCGGTGCATTTGGGGAATCATCCTTTGGAAAAGGGGGAAGCTTTTTCCAAGGAATAACAGAGGATCCGAGAGTGAGATTGTGTTTCCCGGGGCTAAAGTCAGTGGGAGCCCACGCTTGTTTGTGCATAAAAAATGCATGCCTTTCAGGAAAAAGGAAGACACAATGGAGGGTGCCATGAAAGAGAGATAGAGAGAGAGAGAAGCAGCAGAAAGAACAAAAGAGCCTCAGAGACAAGAGAGATCAGTAGGAGTAGGGAAGAGAGAGTGTGTAACACAAACACCTTGGTAAACTGACAAACTTGACCTCAAACAGCAGAGAAGTGGGTCAGTGTGAGAGATGTCACCACTATGCAGAGCAAGCAGATGCCTTCTGTGGGAAGAGGAAGAGTTAAAGAGAGTTTCATGCCAAGGCAGGTCCTTAAAAAGACCCCTCCCAGCACACCCCATACTGTACATAGCTACTTTAGAAACCGGTTATTTTTCTAGTTTTTGAATATGTTTTCCATCTGTACCATACATATCAGTCTATGAACTTTCATTCTATTGAGCCATCATCAAGCAAGCCCTTGACCTATCTAAGTGCTGTATTGGAAGACGTGCACTCCTGTGGGTCCCTACAGAGAAACCCTGCTTTAAGAATTCCACCATTCATGCATTATGATATGATCAAGCCAAGACTGGACTCTTCATCATGGACTGTTATGTGAGAAGTTGAAACAGGTCACGATTAAGAAAATGGTTCCCTTTGAATTACAAGTCTCAAACTAAGAAGCCAGGTTATACAGTTTGACCTGCTGTTCTTCATGGGAAATGTATGTCCCTACGTGATCTATAGGATATTCCTTTTGAACAGGGAACTAGGGTTGCTAATCATCCCGGTTTGGCTTGGAGTCTTCCAGAATTGGCTTTAAATGGGCAATCTGCGGTTCAAACAACAACAAAACAGTCAACCTGCCACTGTTGTAACAGGTTGGATGTACCAATATTTTGAGACACTATTCACATCATAAACAAGTACAACGGTCACTGTGGGGGAAAACAACTGCCCATTAAACTTAGCTTAGATTTACATAGTTATTACTTCTAAACAGAAAACTATTTAGGGGTTCTCATAGGTTTACAATGTTGTTTTGATTATTGCTTCAAAAGTCACTAAGCTTATATTTGGTTGTGATAGTTACAAAATACCTATTTTGGATGCAGCAGTTGATAGGTAGAACGCTAACGCTCATCGACATAGGTTCGAAGCAAAGCTAGCCAAAGAGCCATGGCACTGGTTGAAGTTTAAGTGTTTTTTGTTAAGTATAATGCAGTTGATTTGCGACGGTGATACAAAACATTATATTAAGCAAGACATTCATACAAGCCTTAAAATAAAAATATATTGAAAAAGTAGTGGGAAATGAACAACATGTAAATGTATGTTTTTTTTTACTGGCGGTCTATGATAACTCTGTGTTTTCCCCCGTGTGGGGATATGGTGAATGATGTGCAGACCTTTGCATAATGTTTGAAACCCTAAATGCAACAAAATGAGGTGTTTGGTGACAATTCACTCCCAAGTGGTCCAGTGTGGATCAGTTGGTAGAGCATGGCACTTGCAATACCAGGGTTGTGAGTTTGATTCCCACTGGGGACCAGTATGAATGAAAATGTATGCACTCATTACTGTAAATCACTCTGGAAAATAACGTCTGCTGAATGACAAATGGAAATGTGGTCATGATTGACATTACTGGGCCATGTTTGTAGACATTGACGTGCAAGGGTGTGAGGTTGAATATTTATGGTTAACCAATGAAAAGACATGTTTGGTGTTAGGTATCTCACATGCGGTCAGGTTGAGACTTCTTCCTCTTGTTAACACGTTTTTTTAGCTTTGAATTTCCAGAACCAAGTTCTGAAGTATTGGTTTGCTTCTGTCTATTCGGTAGCAATTCCATACAATGAATCAAAAGAACTTGTTCTGCCTAAATTCATTCATTCTTTTTTTTTACCAAGAACTCCCACCGATATTTTTCTCACTGACACAGCCAGAATTTTTCACAACACAGACCTCAGAAATGAGTTACATATATTCCCCGTTTTATTAAGCATAGAGCAGTAATGTCAAATCAGTAGCAGACAGAATGGAATTTGTCAATGGTCCTTTCCAGAAACAACCCCTAGCCACGCCCTGGGCTGTTGTGTACATCTGAACAAATTTGATAGATAGAAGGAAAATGGTGAAAACAGAACTAGAGGGCCTCCGACAATATTGCCTATACCTATCAAATCAAGTAAGATCTACACAAGTCTCCTCAAGCATTTGATTAGCTGAATCAGGTGAGTTATTGTTGGGCAAAGGCTCAAATGTGAACCCCTGTGGATCCCTAGGACTAGGTTTATGAACCTGGCTCCAGGTAGTGGATATGGGCTTGATTTGTGATTGGGTGTAAGTGACGAGACAATGGCATGGGGCCAACTTTCAGATTGGGATACTTGGAATCATATACTGTCTGATGAGATGCTGTTTGTGTCCCAAATGGCACCCTATTCCCTATAGAGTGCACTACTTTTAGTGTACTACTTTTTACCAGGGCCCATACTGACCCTTCTGAACCGTCTATAATGTTGTACCCTCACTGAACGTGACCCAAACAAGCCCTTAAAACAAATTAGAAACAGGACAGGGGAACCTTGTCAACAACTGTTCCTTCCCCACTCTTTCCCAACCCACCCACATGCTACCACCTTTTCCAGCCCACTCTGCTCTGTTTATCTCACTGTCCCAGACCTATCCTAGCCTGCCGACAAGAGTTCAGAGAGGGGCAGGGCTGAAAGGTGTAGTCAGGTGAATGATGCGTAAATGGCCACCTTCTTAGATTGAGGCCCTGGTCACCTATCAGCCCCACAGACAGACAGGACCCCCAAAGCCCCGTAGGCCGTTAGGCTGTCCCGACAGTTGCCCGTGCCACCACTCAGCTCTCAGACTCAGACAGACGGGTACATTAACAAACACCAACCAGGCCAAGGACAATGGTGGCAAAGGGGAGGGGCTGTGCCCCCCCCCTTTGGGCAGAGGAGGGCCCTATTGGCTCTTGCCAGGTGCTGGGTACTTAATGATTCATCAAGGTCCAATTAAGCAGGCTGCCTTGGTCATTGAGTGGATTAATTATTAATGAGGAGAGTGTGGTGGAAGGAGAGGGCCGATGCACCAGATGACCGTCTCACTGTCCCTGTCACGCCGTATGACCTCTGTCGTTATTCCAATTGCTGCAATTTATTAGGGTGCTGTGGTGGTCAAATTAAATCAAATGATTTGTTTACAGCATTAAATAAAATGTACACAGTTTACAGCATATATGAAAGGTGCAGTGAAATGCTTGCGTGCTAGCTCCCTCAAAACCGCAGTACAAAAATCAATATCAATAATAAAAAGTATAATAAAAAATATTAAGTAATTAGAAGAAGCCATGGTAGTATGCAAAGTAATAAACGGATATGTACACAGTAGGATATACAGTATAGATTATGAATGTGCGATGTCAAGTATGATTGTATTTACAAATATAAAGTGAATAGTGACTTGGCCGCACAGTTAAATAAATAGTATATAATAGAACAGCAGCATTGACTGTGTGTGTGTTTGTGTGAGTATGCGTGTGTGTGCGTGTGCATATTTGAATGTGTGTTTGTGTATGTGTGTGCTTTGTGTAAGGTTTGGATATGTGGAGAGTCATTGGTGCAAATAGTCTCTAGGTGCAGATAGTCTTTAAGGTGAAAATAGTTTTTACGGTGCAGGTCTGCGCAGGTAGAGTGCTTAGCTGTTCAGCAGTCTGATGGCCTGGTGGGAGAAGTCGTCTCGGGGGCCTGTTGGTCCGTAGTTCAGGTGACTGGAGTCCTTGTCAATCTTCCGGGCCTTCCTCAGACACCGCCTGGCATAAATGTCCTGGAGGGCAGGGAGCTCGACCCCAGTGATGTATTAGGCAGTCCACACCACCCTCTGTAGAGTCTTGCAGTTGAGGACCGTGCAGTCGCCATACCAGGCGTTGATTTAGCCGGTCAAGATGCTCTCGATGGTGCAGCTGTAGAATTTCTTGAGGATCAATTTCTTCAGATGCCTGTGGTTGGAGATGTGCTCTTGCGCATTCTTCACTACAGTGTTGGTGTGATTGGTCCATGTCAGATTCTCCTACATGTACGTGCACGCTGAGGAACATGAAAAGTTTGACCCTCTCCACTACAGCCCCGTCGATGCAGATGGAGGCATGCTCACCCCCGTTTCCTGTAGTCCACGATCATCTCCTTGTTTTTGCTGACATTGTGTTTTTCTGGCATCACTCTGCCAGGGCTCTAACCTCCTCCCAGTAGGCTGTCTTGTCGCCGTCGTTTCGTTGGCCAACTTAATAATGGTGTTGGAGTCATGCGTGGCCACAGATTCGTGATTGTACAGGAAGTACAGGAGGGGGCTGAACACACGCCCCTGGGGGGATCCCGTGTTGACAGTTAGCGTGGCAGAGATGTTGTTGCCTACCCCCACCGCCTGTGGTCTGCCCTTCAGGAAGTCCAGGATCCAGTTGCAGAGGGAAATATTCATACTCAGGCATCCAAGCTTAATAATGAGCTTGGAAGGGACTATGGTGTTGAAAGCTGATCTGTAGTCTGTGAACAGCATTCTCACATAGGTATATCTCTTGTCCAGGTGGGATAGGGCAGTGTGCAATGTAATGGCGATTGCGTCGTCTGTGGATCTGTTGGGTTGGTATGCAAATTGTAATGGGTCCAGGGTGTCAGGTAAGGTGGAGCTTAATCAGCCTCTCAAAGCACTAAGCTAAGGACACCTGGCACTAAACACTTCCCTCTGCAACTGAATCCTGGATTTCCTGATGGGCCGCCCCCAGGTGGTAAGGGTAGGCAACAACACATCTGCCACGCAACTTCATTAAATAGCACCAACAAAACACCAGTCTCAACGTCAACAGTGAAGAGGCGACTCCGGGATGCTGGCCTTCAAGGCAGAGTTGCAAAGAAAAAGCCATATCTCAGACTGGCCAATAAAAATAAACCCTTAAGATAGGCAAAAGAACACAGACACTGGACAGAGGAACTCTGCCTAGAAGGCCAGCATCCCGGAGTCGCCTCTTCATTGTTGATGTTGAGACTGGTGTTTTGCGGCTCCTTTTTAAGGAAGCTGCCAGTTCAGGACTTGTGAGGCGTCTGTTTCTCAAACTAGATGTACTTGTCCAAACACTAATGTACTTGTCCTCTTGCTCAGTTGTGCACCGGGGCCTCCCACTCCTTTTTCTATTCTGGTTATAGCCAGTTTGCACTATTCTGTGAAGGGAGTAGTACACAGCATTGTACGAGATCTTCACTTTCTTGGCAATTTCTCGCATGGAATAGCCTTCATTTCTCAGAACAAGAATAGACTAGAGTTTCAGAAGAAATGTATTTGTTTCTGGCCATTTTGAGCCTGTCATCGAACCCACAAATGCTGATGCTCTAGATACTCAACTAGTCTAAAGAAGGCCAGTTTTATTGCTTCTTTAATCAGAACAACAGTTTTCAGCTGTGCTAACATAATTTCAAAAGGGTTTTCTAATGATCAATTAGCCTTTTAAATGATAAACTTGGATTAGCTAACACAACGTGCCATTGGAACACAGGAGTGATGGTTGCTGATAATGGGCCTCTGTACGCCTATGTAGATATTTCATTACAATTCAACCGTTTCCAGCTACAATAGTCATTTACAACATTAACAATGTCTACACTGTATTTTATATTAATGGACAAAGAAATGTGCTTTTCTTTCAAAAACAAGAACATTTCTAAGTGACCCCAAACTTTTGAACGGTAGCGTATTTACTAGGCGGTGTCAGAGGAAGGCCCAAAAAATTGTCAATGTCTCCAGTCACCTAAGTCATAGACTGTTCTCTCTGATATCGCACGGCAAGCGGTACCGGAGCACCAAGTCTAGGTCCAAAAGGCTCCTTAACAGCATCTACCCCCAAGCCATAAGACTGCTGAAAAATGTATCAAATGGCCACCCGGACTATATTACATTGACCCCCCCCTCTTTGTTTTTACATTGCTGCTACTCTCTGTTTATTATATATGCATAGTCAATTTACCCCTACCTACATGTACAAATTACCTCTAACCTGTACCCCCGCACACTGACTTGATACCGGTACCCCCTGAATATAGCCTCATAATTGTTATTTAATTATTACATTTTTATTTGGTATATATTTTCTTGACTCTAATTTTTTAAAACTGTATTGTTGGTTAAGGGCTTAAGTAAGCATTTCACAGTAAGGATACAGCTGTTGTATTCGGCGCATGTGACAAATTACATTTGATGACATGGAGGGCGATAGTAATTTAGGCAGGTTACCACAATGGTGGACATCTTGAAGCATGAGGGGATTACAGACTAGGACAGGGAGGTTGAATATGTCCGTATGTGATGGTGGGTATGGTCTTCTGTATCCCATTGGCCATTCTCTATAGTCTGATATGTGATCACGCTCTATCAGTGATTACTTTGTGTCTTCATGAAGTAAAGATATCAACCCTCCGAATATCGTTATTGTCATATCCGTCTCTTTATGTAATACTCTCTCCAGACTATGTGTGTCATGGCTAGAGGTCGACCGATTAGGATTTTTCAACGCCGATACCATACCGATTATTGGAGGACAAAAAAAGCCGATACCGATTAATCGGCCGATTTAAAAAAAAACTGTTTTTATGTATATATATATATATCATACACATACACACATTTTTGTAATAATGACAATTGCAACAATACTGAATGAACAATGAACACTTTTATTTTAACTTAATATAATACATAAATAAAATCAATTTAGTCTCAAATAACATGAGAACATATGTTAAAACGAACCACCAGCTTTCATGGGTCTTCAATATTCCCAGTTAAGAAGTTTTAGGTTTTAGTGCAGAAAGCAGAGCAGAGCTTGTCTGCATGGTCCCCTGTCAGTCTGCTCCTCCGCGAAACACAGATCTTATTTGAAGTAGATCAAGACATTCTCTATGGAAGACATTTACGGTAAAATAACGAAGGAACCCCTTTCAAGTTCAGCCGCAAGTTATTACAGGAATTATAACGCGTAGACTATTTCTCTCTAAACCATATACCTTTGACTAATCCGGAAACTATCACCTCGAAAACAAAACGTTTATTCCGTTCCGTATTTTATCTAACGGGTGGCATCCATGAGTCTAAATATTCCTGTTACATTGCACAACCTTCAATGTTATGTCATAATTACGTAAAATTCTGGCAAATTAGTTCGCAAAGAGCCAGGCGGCCCAAACTGTTGCATATACCCTGACTCTGCGTGCAATGAATGCAAGAGAAATGACACAATTTCACCTGATTAATATTGCCTGCTAACCTGGATTTATTTTAGCTACATATGCAGGTTTAAAAATCTATACTTGTGTATTGATTTTAAGAAAGGCATTGATGTTTATGGTTAAGTACACATTAGAGCAATGACAGTCATTGATTGATTGTTTTTTATAAGATAAGTTTAATGCTAGCTAGCAACTTACCTTAGCTTACTGCATTCGCGTAACAGGCAGGCTCCTCGTGGAGTGCAATGCAATCAGGTGTTAGAGCAGGGGTCGGGAACCTATGGCTCCCGAGCCAGGTGTGGCTCTTTTGATGATTGCATCTGGCTCGCAGATATAAAAAAATAAATTAAAAAAAAGTGAGATTTTTTTTATAAAAAAAATAAAAAATCTCCCCTTTTCTCCCCAATTTTCGTGGTATCCAATCGCTAGTAATTACTATCTTGTCTCATCGCTACAACTCCCATACGGGCTCGGGAAAGACGAAGGTCGAAAGCCATGCGTCCTCCGAAGCACAACCCAACCAAGCCGCACTGCTTCTTAACACAGCGTGCCTCCAACCCGGAAGCCAGCCGCACCAATGTGTCGGAGGAAACACCGTGCACCCGCCCCCCTCGGTTAGCGCGCACTGCGCCGGGCCCGCCACAGGAGTCGCTGGAGCGCGATGAGACAAGGATATCCCTACCCGCCAAACCCTCCCTAACCCGGACAACGCTAAGGCAATTGTGCATCGCCCCACGGACTTCCGGTCGCGGCCGGCTGCGACAGAGCCTGGGCGCAAACCCAGAGACTCTGGTTAGCTCTAGACCACTGCGCCACCCGGGAGGCCTATTCTCACTTGTTTTAATCCATCCATCAATTTTTCACTGCTCATGTCCTGTTCAGGGCTGCAGGAGCAATTGTCCATTATTTTAATTAAATGATACTGGCCTACGTTGGCGGTTGCTAGGTAAAACAGGTAAACGACTCCTTTTGAATCAGTCTGCTCGGTCATTAGCTCAAAGCTAACCCTTCGACGAAGAAGATGGCGAAAAGAAAAAAAGATGAGTATCGTACATTTCAGGACGAATGGACCGAAGAATTCGTCTTTGTGGAGAGAGCAGGTTCTGCGGTGTGTCTAATTTGCAATGACAAAATTACATCGATGAAACGGTCGAATGTAAATCGGCACTTCGACAAATTCAGAGGCTTATTATACTGACATTTAGTTGAATTCACTTTTAAAATATATTATATGGCTCTCACTGAAATAAATCATAAATCTTTCATGGCTCTCTTAGTCAAAAAGTTTCCCGACCCCTGTGTTAGAGCATTGGACTAGTAAACTGTAAGGTTGCAAGATTGTATCCCCCGAGCTGACAAGGTTAAAAATCTGTCGTTCTGCCTCGTTCCTAGGCCGTCATTGAAAATAAGAATGTGTTCTTAACTGACTTGCCTAGTTAAATAAAGATTAAATAAAGGTGTAAAAAAAAATATATATATTGGCAAATCGGCGCCCAAAAATACCGATTTCCGATTGTTCTGAAAACTTGAAATTGGCCCTAATTAATCAGCCATTCCGATTGATTGGTGGACCTCTAGTCATGGCATTACCAACTGCTTTTCTATTTACCCGAAGCCATTTGTGTGATCTTACCTGTTGGCAAGATGCTATACATAAGAGTTGCCCTTTTGCCTCCTTGTCCTATTGTGTTTGACACAGTAAAAACGAATCCCCAAGGTTTCCATTTTAAAAGCTGTTATTTATGAGCACTGTACAGTATATTCAGGGCTTATTACTGGAATCAGGCTGACGAGGTGGAAAGGGCTGTTTGGTGAGAGTAGTCAGTCCATCAACCTCGCAGCAAAATAACTTAAGTAATGTTAATGCTGCTTGGACAGTGTTTGTGTTTCTGTGGGAGGAAACGGACACAAATAGAAAATGCAGAAAAACACAGCTCACAAGTTCACACTCGAATGCGCAGCTGCTAAACCACGAGAAAAGCAGTCAGTCTGTCACGATCGCGTTGACATGAACGAGAGGACCAAGGCGCAACATGATTTGAATACATCTTCTTTATTTACCACGACGAAGATGATCACCAAACACTTATACAACACTAACAAAACAACAAACGATCGTGAAACTTCAAACGTAAGTGCACACACAAACTACTTACGTCGACATATACATATACATAAACAATGACCCACAAACAGCTAAAGCCTATGGCAGCCTTAAATATGGCTCCCAATTAGAGACAACCGAAATCAGCTGTCTCTAATTGAGAACCCATTCCGGCCACCATAGACTTTCCTAGAACTACACCCAACATAGACACAGCTAGACACATACACTCAACACAAAACCATAAACTACAACAAACACCCCCTCTACCATATAATACCCCAAAATACACACATACCCCATGTCACACCCTGACCTAACTAAAATAATAAATAAAACAAATAATACTAAGGCCAGGGCGTGACATAACCCCCCCCTTAAGGTGCGAACTCCGGACGCACCAGCACATAGTCTAGGGGAGGGTCTGGGTGGGCTTCCTTCCACGGCGGCGGCTCCGGCACTGGTCGTGGTCCCCACCCCACCATAGTCATAAGGGGCAGCACCGGGATAAGGGGCAGCACCAGGATAAGGGGCCGCACCAGGATAAGGGGCCGCACCAGGATAAGGGGCAGCACCAGGATAAGGGGCAGCACCAGGATCAGGGGCAGCACCAGGATCAGGGGCAGCACCAGGATCAGGGGCAGCACCAGGATAATGGGCAGATCCTGGCTGGATGACGGCTCCGGCGGATCCTGGTTGGACGGCTCATGGCTGGCTGACAGATCTGGCTGCTCATGGCTAGCTGACGGATCCGGCTTCTCATGGCTGGCAGACCAATCTGGACGCTCATGGCTGGCTGACAGCTCTGGCAGATCCTGTCTGGTTGGCGGCTCTGGCAGATCCTGTCTGGTTGGCGGCTCTGGCAGATCCTGTCTGGTTGGCGGCTCTGGCAGATCCTGTCTGGTTGGCGGCTCTGGCAGATCCTGTCTGGTTGGCGGCTCTGGCAGATCCTGTCTGGTTGGCGGCTCTGGCAGATCCTGTCTGGTTGGCGGCTCTGGCAGATCCTGTCTGGTTGGCGGCTCTGGCAGATCCTGACTGACGAATGGCTCTAGCGGCTCCTGACTGACTAATGGCTCTGACGGCTCGGGACAGATGGGCGGCTCTAATGGCTCTGGACAGACGGATGGCTCAGACGGCGCTGGGCAGACGGATGGCTCAGACGGCGCTGGGGAGACGGATGGCTCAGACGGCGCTGGGGAGACGGATGGCTCAGACGGCGCTGGGGAGACGGATGGCTCAGACGGCGCTGGGGAGACGGATGGCTCAGACGGCGCTGGGGAGACGGATGGCTCTGGCCGGATGAGGCGCACTGTAGACCTGGTGCGTGGTGCCGAAACTGGAGGCACCGGGCTAAAGGCACGTACTTTCATGTTAGTGCGGGGAGAAGGAACAGGGCATACTGGACCCTGGGGACGCACATTAGGCCTAGTGCGTGGGGACGGAACTGGTGTTACCGGACTGGGGACACGCATCTCAGGGCTAGTGCGGGGAGCAGCATCAGGATGCACAGGACTCTGGAGACGCACAAGAGGCTTAGTGCGTGGTGCCGGAATTGGTGGTACCGGGCTGGAGACACGCACCATAGGACGAGTGCGTGGAGGAGGAACAGGGCTCTGGAGACACACTGGAAGCCTGTTACGTGGTGTAGGCACTGGTGGAACTGAACTGGGGCGGGGAGGTGGCGCCGGAAATACCGGACCGTGCAGGCGTACTGGTTCCCTTGAACACCGAGCCTGCCCAACCTTACCTGGTTGAATACTCCCCGTCGCCCGACCAGTGCGGGAAGGTGGAATAACCCGCACCGGGCTATGTAGGCGAACCGGGGACACCATGCGTAAGGCTGGTGCCATGTATACCGGCCCGAGGAGACGCACTGGAGACCAGACGCGTTGAGCCGGTCTCATGGCACCTGGCTCAATGCCCAATCTAGCCCTACCAGTGCGGGAAGGTGGAATAACCCGCACCGGGCTATGAACACGTACAGGAGACACCGTGCTCTCTACTGCGTAACACGGTGTCCGCCCGTACTCCCGCTCTCCACGGTTAGCCTGGGAAGTGGGCGCAGGTCTCCTACCTGCCCTCGGCCCACTACCTCTTAGCCCCCCCCCCCCAAGAAATTTTTGGGTAGTACTCGCGGGTCTCCAGCCTTGCCTCCGTGCTGCCTCCTCATATCGCCTCCTCTCGGCTTTCGCTGCCTCCAGCTCTTCACGAGGGAGGCGATATTCTCCCGGTTGCGCCCAAGGTCCCTTACCATCTAAAATCTCCTCCCATGTCCATGAGTCCTTAATGCCTTGATCCTGTTGCCGCTGGTCATGTTGCTTGGTCATAGATTGGTGGGTCATTCTGTCACGATCGCGTTGACATGAACGAGAGGACCAAGGCGCAACATGATTTGAATACATCTTCTTTATTTACCACGACGAAGATGATCACCAAACACTTATACAACACTAACAAAACAACAAACGATCGTGAAACTTCAAACGTAAGTGCACACACAAACTACTTACGTCGACATATACATATACATAAACAATGACCCACAAACAGCTAAAGCCTATGGCAGCCTTAAATATGGCTCCCAATTAGAGACAACCGAAATCAGCTGTCTCTAATTGAGAACCCATTCCGGCCACCATAGACTTTCCTAGAACTACACCCAACATAGACACAGCTAGACACATACACTCAACACAAAACCATAAACTACAACAAACACCCCCTCTACCATATAATACCCCAAAATACACACATACCCCATGTCACACCCTGACCTAACTAAAATAATAAATAAAACAAATAATACTAAGGCCAGGGCGTGACACAGTCTAATAAATAAACTGTCGGTCATAAAATAACATCAGCAAACCAAAGAAAAAACGTCAGTCAAAATCATATCATACACAAATTATGTATTTTTAGCCTGGATTGATTGGCTGTTATATATACAGGGCTGAGCTATAACTGGTATAAACGGGTGTTATGCTAGTGAAAGATGTGTAGCATGTTTTACTGACGTGGCGAGGGTCTGAAATCTCACAGAGTGACTGCACTTGTGTTATGTATGCTCAACAACACAAGCAGGGCACAAGGATGATTGGCAAGTGAGAAAGATTTCTCTTAAACAGATATATTTAATTCATTTTGATGCGTGTGCTCATCCTTTTTGGAGGATAGTACACAGAGCTGCCATTGTGCATAGTTTTCTTTCACAATGGAAGTTTATTTAGCCATTATTTAATATAGACATGTTTCCCATGAGAAATGCAGTTGCAGGGAAATCTTGGTAGATTTCCTCTGTAGATGTATTTTTTTCTCTCTCGATATTTCATGTAAAGTAGCCTAACATTTTTTAATTTGAAGTTCCTCCCAAATTTATTTAAGACTTTAGAAAAAAAACTTTAGATGTCAGGAATTTGTGTCTGCTATGCAAGACAGCTACTTGTAAAAACTGAGACTACAAGCTCTAGTTACACACATACCATGTATTCACCGAGCTTGTCTCTTCCACGTCAGCAAAGTGTGAACTCGTGTGACATAAAATCTTACCCTGGCATGTCTTAGTAGTACAGGAAACAGACCCTGTTAACTGTTCTGACTATTATATTACTCTATATTATATTACTCTATTAAATTGTTTTTGTATAAAAAAAACATTAGCAAATTACTTTTTTGTATTTGCAACAGACTATATAGAGCCACAGTATACAGCACCATCAGACACCTACATCCTGTGTCTGTTTGAATTTGAATATAGCAGTCTGTTTTCATAACACCTTTCATGTCCCTATACACATCAAGGTAAAAAAGAAATTGATTGATATACAAAGCTGTAATAGGACTACCTGGCCTGATGACTCCTTGCTGTCCCCAGTCCACCTGATCATGCTGCTGCTCCAGTTTCAACTGTTCTGCCTGTGGCTATGGAACCCTGACCTGTTCACTGGACGTGCTACCTTGTCCCGGACCTGCGGTTTTGAACTCTCTCTCTACCGCACCTGTTGTCTCTAACT
This sequence comes from Salvelinus fontinalis, assembly GCF_029448725.1. Classification (NCBI taxonomy): domain Eukaryota; kingdom Metazoa; phylum Chordata; class Actinopteri; order Salmoniformes; family Salmonidae; genus Salvelinus; species Salvelinus fontinalis. The sequence goes on from NC_074684.1 coordinate 12,701,625, forward strand.
GAATGATCGGCTATGAAAAGCCAACTGACATTTACTCCTGAGGTACTGACCTGTTGCACCCTCTACAACCACTCTGATTATTATTATCGGACCCTGCTGGTCATCTATGAACATTTGAAGATCTTGGCCATGTTCTGTTATAATCTCCACCCGGCACAGCCAGAAGAGGACTGGCCACCCCTCAGAGCCTGGTTCCTCTCTAGGTTTCTTCTTAAGATCCGGCCTTTCTAGGGAGTTTTTCCAAGCCACTGTGCTTCTACATCTGCATAGCTTGCCGTTTGGGGTTTTAGGCTGGGTTTTTGTACAGCACTTTGTGACATCGACTGATGTAAAAAGGGCTTTATAAATACATGTGATTGATTGATAATAACTTGCTCTAGGTTAGACTACTTGTGGAACCATCTATGCTGGGATTTCTTCAATGGTAGTCACCACTTTGTGTGCATTTGCCTTTGATGAACTAAATCAAATCAAATTGTATTGGTCACATACACATATTTAGCAGATGTTTTTGCAGGTATCGCCACACCCGCATGTCAAATAGCAACCGTGTTCATACACATAGAGCTGTACAAGAGAAACCATTCAATGGGTTAAGAATGGTAAGAATTGCTGCAACTTTATGGCCCACATCTCTCATGTTTCTGCGCAATCTCTCCACCTCATGCACTTTTCATCCATGACCGTGTCAACCAAAATGAATGCCCAAGAACAGCTAGACGTGACATTTTTATGCATGTTTTTGGCCGTGAAAAAACAATGTTCCAAACCACAAGCTTACCGGATGCTCTTTCTATTGAGACAGCTCCTAAACACACCTTCATCTGCATGTTCATATTCTTTTAACATCAAACGCTGGGTTTTTTCTGTCACAACACTGAAACCACACGTAATATAGGCTATGCATGCAAACTAAAAAGCCTGACAGTGCATTAGTGGAATAAAGCTTTTATTATGCTATTTTTTGTGTCAGTACCTTGAAGTGCCTATGCATTCTCACTCTTTGTTTGTTCCTGTTATAGTGTGAAACTCACGTTTCACCCGTAGGAGCAAGATAAATCTGGACAGACTTCCACTTCAAAAATGAAACTGAAATGTCACATTTTAATTCAAATGTTTATTTACAAATGTACAGAAACAGTATAAATAATGTTCATCGAGATGAAATGTTTCAATAAAAAGAACACGCCTTTGCTTTTTACAAACTTTTAAAAAGGTCTGCAACATAGGACGAAAAACACTAAATGTATATTAAAGGTTATACGAAGATTATATCTTCATGTTGCAAAACACAACACCAAAAACATGACGAACACTAAACAGTTTCGTTTTCAAAATAAAATAAACTGTAAGAGCATGCTGTTGATCTATGTATCATCTACTGTGAAATCACCTTTGTTTCTAGAGACAAACACAATATATATATAATATGTATTGCAGCGTATCACATTTTGCACAATTTCTTTAACAAATACTGTTTGTCCAAAGGCAAACACAATTTTTCCATTAATAGAAAATCTGTTTCTCACTCCTACATTAGCACCAGAGCAGTCAAGTTTCAAACTTTTCTTTCACATGGACACAAATGAATGCTGAATTTGGCAAACATTGACAATTGGGTCATTCCTACAACTATGTGGCGCCTTTTCTGTCACCCAGGATTCAGTATATTACTTCTTATTCAGTGTAAAATGTGGATTCTAAAAGGCTTTAAATATAAAGTCAGATGTCCTTTACCTTAAAAATATGGATATTAAAGGGAATTCTATGCATTTTGAACACTTTTCTTCAGTAGATGTAGGCATTTTTTGTCCCCGGTTGTTATTCATCAACTTCCATGAGAAATATTAGCCATAAAATACACTATTTAAAATATGTTTTCATTATTTTATAGTCCTAGTTAAATTATCTCTCATGAATAACATTTTTATCATGATTACTTTATTTATTATCATTTTATTTATTTCTGTGTGTCCCTGATATCACTTTCCATCCTGTTAGTTTGTCGTAATTCTCCACTTAAGAAAACAACCCCTTCCTACAATGACACCATATTTAGGAAGAGTCATAATTTCTTTGGTGGGAAAACAATGGTGCACGGCTAAATAAATATTAATAGTCTGCATGTCCCACTCATACATTTCCACCCTGTTAGGCTAAATTAGAGCAAGTCAAAACATTTACAAATGTTAAAATATGTTTGATAAGAGAATTTAAAATCCTGTTCAAGTGTTCACCATTATGCTAGCTCAATCTTGCTCACTCCCAGCGCTATGGCTAATATAGGCTCCACATTTCCACCTTGTTATGTTCCACCCTGTTATGTTCCACCCTGTTATGATTATGCACCTAAAAAAATGTAAGTTCCTGAGTTTGACCAATATGTTTCCCTTTTTCTGATAGTAAGCTAGAATACAAAAAAATAGAATACAAAAGTTATGAGGTCCTAAAGGTACCGCATAGCAGGAATAACCCAATTTCTTCAACCGGAGACGAACAGCAAAAAATTAGGCAGAAATTAACTTAAAGCGGAGTTGAAGTCCTGCTTGACACATTTCAATCATATACATTCCAGTCAGTTTCTGGGATGGCTGGAATACAGTGTCTCCCATTGCTCTTGCTATGTTTGGGGTTCCACCTGGCTCTATGCTGAGTTTGTTTAATATTCCAGAGTACCTGCAAGTCACCATCCCAGAGTTCCTTCAGCAGTCATATCTGCATACCCCTCTGGCTCCCATATCAAACCTCTACCCTTCCTCTGCCATCCTTTGCCACATCCAGTATGGCGGCTGCCACTTCTGACGAGTTCTTGGAGTTGTGCATCTTGTGCTGGCTGCTGTCGGTGGAACGCGGCTGCAGGGTGGCCCGCCCCCGAAGGTATTTCAGGCCGCGACGCAGCTCCTTGCGAATGTTGTCGCTGGAGAGCACGTAGAGGATGGGGTTGATGGCGCTGTTTAAGGTGGACAGGCCCAAAGAGATAGTGTAAGGGGTGTATATGCTTTCCTCGAAGTTGCATGTCTTCTGCAGCTTGGGGATGTGGAAGGTGACTGCGCGCAGCAGCAGGATGATGTGGTACGGCGCGAAGCACACCAGGAAGAGGATAACCACGGCAATCGCCAAGTATCGCACCCGCTCCTTCTGGCACGGCCGCAGCCCCGTGCTGGCCTGCACGCTGGCCAGGATGGCACGGTTGGTGACCACCAGCACGACCAGTGGGGCCAAGAAGCCAATGATGAAGCGTGCGTAGTTGAAACCCGTCACTGTGAGCGTGCTCTGGCCCGGCTCAAAGCATTTCTTCTCTACCGCGTTGCCTTCCATCATGGTAAAAACTGGCACGTGGCCCACGAACACCACCAAGACGATTACCAAGGTAACCGCAACTGCCAGCCTCTGCTGGCGAAGGCCGCGCGACTCCACGGCGTAGACCACAGCCACATATCGGTCGCTGGAGACACAGCACAGCAGGAAGATGCTAATGTACATGTTGTTGAAGAAGAAGTAGCCCGTCACCTTGCAAGCCATTGAGCTCCAGCGCCACTGGTGGCCCATGTTCGCGTAGTCGGCCCACATGGGCAGGGTGCAGAGGTAGATGAGGTCGCACACGGACAGGCTCATCAGATAGATGCCCAGGACGTTTTTGCGGCGCACTTGGAGGAAGGTCAGGTAGACAGTAATGATATTGGCGGGCAGCCCAATAATCAGTACCACACTGTAAAGCACAACCAGGGGCACGCGGTCCTCAAAGTAGGTCAGGTTGCAGTTGGTGGCTGCCACGCTGATCTGAGTCATGGTCGTCTCATACATAGTGTCTGGAGGGTAGAGAGAGAGAGGGAAAGAGAGAAAAAGCGAGGTCACATTTCCTATTTTGGTATGCAGGTTGTGTGATATATTAAACCTTTGAATGTATGCAAACACAAATGAGGAAATCACAAGATTCACTCTATTTGCAGAGCATTTTCCCACAGACGTTTACATGTCATTCATATTGGTTGGATATCTCCGGAACAAATCATGCTTGAAGATGGCCTATTGGCCTAGTAAGCAAACTAACAAGGGCTTTTTAATTTTGATCGCAAAAGGCGTTTTTCTGGCTTGTTTCACAGCTTTCTGTTATATAAAATTCTAGATCTACAGTATGCCCCTAATATGTAAGCCACATCCATTCCTTCTCGTGGTTTGTCTACTCTACAGCCACTGTAGTCTAATGTGATAGACTTTACCTTACTTACACACACATACAGAGACAGAAACATAATTACTCTGTATTCACAGAAAACCCCTTAGGGGCCACTAAAGGAAGAATGAGTGAGTGAGTTGCTCGAAGGACACAGAAGCTGAGTTATGTGCATAGTAGTTATGTGCATAGTAGTTATGTGCATAGTAGTTATGTGCATAGTGGTTATGTGCATCTGAGTTATGTGCATAGTGCATACATGACTATGTGCGACTGTCCAAAAGCGGCAACATGGTTTAAAGTCAGCCCTCGGCTTTATGGAAATGTACATCTGATTTGTCAAGGCCCTTAGCATGTTGAGTCATTTGCATGTTAAAGCGCTTCATTGCTGAGAATCAATTAGCAAGCAACCAAAAACCACATGATAGACAAGTAATACCACAACTCCTAGTTGGTGTATCTCAACTGAAAACGACTTTCTGTTGACCTACCTTGATGACTCATCTAGTCATCAACCTTGATGGTCATTGTTAGACCCATTTTGGTACATAAAGAAAATGTACAGTATAAAATATATTTTTGGTTGATTTGTTATTGAATATAGAATTGTATGACAACTGTTTATTGTATGTACAGAAACCCAACTTTATGACTATTGTGACACCTAATGGCCTGTTGGACAGCATAAAGGGATTATGGGTAAAGATGGCCTCAGTATAATTGGAAGAAGTGTAGGAGGCCTGTATGGAAGATGCCAAAGAGAAACAGCGTTCAACCGTGTAAACCATTTCATTTTTCTTGCATTGTTTTTTTTACATTCATGGCTTTACCTTTTTTTTGACATCATTACCATCTTGGAACCTGTTAGAACAGCCGGACTATATTGTTTGCTCTTCCATTTATCAGCCTGGAACTGTGTGACAACCCAGACAATTCTTTGTGAGTAATGAATATAATTTACCTGCAACAACTCTGAAGTCTCTCAATGGGAAAACACGTTGGAACCCACCCTGTAAAGGCGTCTATAGATATGTGTGGCGGAGTTGAGAGATGTGGCTTTCCCTATTACTTGTTCGTTTTGATATTGAGCTATCTGATACAAATGCTCTAAGACTTCTAGGTTGTATTGGTATGTTTTCATTGGTTGGCTTTGAACTAGGCTACACGTGCACGTGAGGTAGGTTACAGTATGCTATTTTGTGAACTATTCTGTCACCCATTTTAGATAAACCAAACTAAAAGGGGTCCCAGTCTAAGTTGGAGATGGATGATGTGGCTGTCATGAAATTTTGTCAGCCAGTGATTGTCAAGCAAATAACTGCCGGTGTCATGATAATTGACCGTTAATTAACATAAACACATTTAGCATCTCCTGGCTTCCACACATAGCCTGCAAGCCACTGATGTAGACCTTTCGAACATCTGCATTTTAAGAATTATAATAAATCAATTTAATATAGCCTGCACCATCACAATAAATCCATTGTTTATTTTAGAAAGGTCTAAAGAAACATGATATGAAGAAAATGTAGTCTATTTCAGAAGAACAGAATAGCATACTCTGAGTTCTCCTTATGTTAGGCCCTGATCTGGCTATGCCACATGGCTGTGGGCTATGCTAACTAATTTAGCAGACAAGATTTTCGGAGAATTCCATGGCATGATTATTATTATTATTGGGCACCCGGGTGGCACAGTGGTCTAAGGCATTGCATCTCAGTGCAAGAGACATTACTGGTTCGAATCCAGGCTGCATCACATCTGGTCGTGATTGGGAGTCCCATAGGGTGGTGCACAATTTGCGAGGGTAGGCCGTCATTGTAAATAAGAATTTGTTCTTAACTGACTTGCCTAGTTAAATAAAGGTAAGATATACAATTATTTTATATTATTAAAAATACAACTGAACAAAGCTGAATTAAATAGAACGGATATTTTCTCCAAATGATTTCTGACGGATTGCGCACATGCAGCTATTCTGTGTTAAGCGGTTAACAAAGAAACAGGCCCTCCTATATGCTTAATTTAGAGTTATTTATGTAACTTTAGTTGTGATACAAACGTTGGGCTATATGTTTTGATTTTTAATTAATTCTAATGCTGCATGATGTGACTTATGATGATTTGAAAAAAGTTGCATGAAAAGCATGAGCTCTGATTTGTTTCTTGCACAGGCTGCACACACTTCATAAGCCCCTTGTGTTCAGTGTCGGTTTTATTGAATATCTTGGTATGGCACAAGGTCGGTATGAAGGTATGACAATCTGGATACCGCCCAAGCCTAACTGTGGCACCAACTGTGTATATTCCTCGTGACCGAAAACTATCAGACTTCAGTGGGGCCTCTTGGGAGCAGACGGTTGAGGAATGGCTAGCCCTGGTGAAGTTGAGCTTACGGGTCTCCTGTGTGCCGGTAAGTGATTGGGCAGAGCTAATCAGGCAGCACCTGATAGGAGAGGCCAGTGAAACGGTGAAGCTGATGTTAGAGGATGAAGAGGATGTTGCCTGCATCTATGCGGTACTTTTGGACATGTACGGGGGTAAGGTTCGTCTGGGGATCTTGTTTAAGGAGTTGTATGGGAAGACGCAAGGCTGATGAGACCATTCGGGCCTATGTATATGACCTGTAGACAACGTTGGACAGAGTGCTAAAAAAAGATCCCAACTGTGTTACAGAGCCGGAAGAAATACTCAAGAAACAGCTGATTTTGGAATTCAGTGAGGATGGCTTTCGTCGGGAGATGAAGATGGTCCTAAAGGAGAAGAAATTGCCCTTCATTGATATGATTAATGTTGCTATCACCTGGTAAGAGGAGGAAAAAAAAAAACAACCCCAGCCAAGAACAGCAACAAATCACGAGGCACGGTGAGTGAGGCTGCGGCGGCTACGCCGTCATCTTCTGTAGCTTTAGAGGGCCTCCAAGACACAAATCAGAAGATAGCTTCCTTAGCAGGAAGAACTGGTTCAGGAAATTTGCCAGGCCAGGAGAGACCGAACCCCCCAAGAGGAATAGGCCCCAGGGAGGAGGAACACCAGTCCTCCATTGATGGACAACGATGAACGATTCACAGTGCATTCGGAAAGCATTCAGACCCCTTGACTTTTTCCACATTTTCTTAAGTTACAGCCTTATTTTAAAATTGATAAAATATTTTTTTCCCCTCATCAATCTACACACAATACCCCATAATGACAAAGCGAAAACAGGTTTTTAGATTTAAAAAAAAGAAAAGAAAATACCGTATTTAGATAAGTATTCAGACCCTTTGCTATGAGACTCGAAATTGAGCTCAGGTGAATCCTGTTTCCATTGATCATCCTTGAGATGTTTCTACAACTTGATTGGAGTCCACTTGTGGTAAATTCAATTGATTGGACATTATTTGGAAAGGCACATACCTGTCTATATAAGGTCCCACAGAAACAAGATTCACTGGTCTGATGAAACCAAGATCGAACTCTTGGGCCTGAATGCCAAGCGTCACGTCTGGAGGAAACCTGGCACCATCCCTACGGTGACGCATGGTGGTGGCAGAATCATGCTGTGGGGATGTTTTTCAGTGGCGGGGACTGGGAGACTAGTCAGGATCGAGGGAAAGATGAACGGAGCAAAGTACAGAGAGATCCTTGATTAAAATCTGCTCCAGACCGCTCAGGAACTCAGAGTGGGGCGAAGATTCACCTTCAACAGTACAACGACCCTAAGCACACAGCCAAGACAACGTGGGAGTGGCTTCGGGACAAGTCATTGAGTGCCCCAACCAGAGCCCAGACTTGAACCAGATCAAACATCTCTGGAAGACCTGAAAATAGCTGTGCAGCGTCACTCCCCATCCAACCTGACAGAGCTTGAGAGGATCTGCAGAGAAGAATGGGAGAAACTCCCCAAATACAGGTGTTCCAAGCTTCTAGCATCATACCAAAGAAGAATCGAGGCTGTAATAGCTGCCAAAGGTGCATTAACAAAGTACTGAGTAAAGGGTCTGAATACTTGTGTAAATGTGATATTTCAGTTTTTATTTTTAATACATTTGCAAAGATTTCTAAAAACCTGTTTTTGCTTTGTCATTATGGGGTATTGTGTGTAGATTGATGAGGGAACAAATTATTTAATCCATTTTAGAATAAGACTGTAACGTAACAAAATGTGGGAAAAGTCAAAGGGTCTGAATACTTTCCGAATGCACTGTATTTGGTACACGTGCGGACAGCCGGGGCATACTAGCCGTTACTGCACATGGTGCAGGGGTTTCAAGGGGGGTCTACTGGTATAACCATGCCAGTCTTGGTCCAACTAATAGACACTGATAGCCAGGGTGGAAGGAACGTATCAACCATCTGCAGTCAGACTGTGAAAGACCTTGAAAGCTTTTGGTAGCTGCCTGATAGTGGAGGTGAAAATTGCTGGAGTTAAGACTAGATGTTTGCTTGATACTGGGTCAGAGGTCACCACCATTGCCAAGACACACTTTTAAAAAGCACTTTGGAGTTGATCTAGCTATCTGGTGATCTAGAACTGTCGTGTGCAAGGTGGGTGCGTTTTACAGCCACCAAAGGGCTGGATATTCCTGTTTTTGGCTGTCTGGAGACAGACATGAAGTGCATGGGAAGAAAACTACATGGGAAGTGTGTCTTCTTCTTGAAGCATCCTCTGTCAGAGAGTAGGGAACCACAAGAAGTGCCCGGCATCGTGGGAATGAATGTCATGTGGGACCTTCAAGGACAACTCTTCACCAACCAGTAAGTTGTGACAAAGTGGGACCGCCACCGACTCTGGAGAGGAAGCCCCGCTGAAGCGTGTCAGGGCGAACATTGGGAGGCAGACCAGTTATGTGGTTCCAACAAAGGTCGTGGGAAGAAGGAAGATCACCGTCCCTCTGTAGAGTGAGAAGATCGAGCACAAAAAAAAAAATTGGTCGACCCTCACGATTCCATGTGGGTCTTGCAGTCGGACAGTCAACGGGATGGCCCAGCAAGAGTGCTGCAAGCTGCAGTAGACAAATCTGTTGAGGTTGGGGGGAAAAGGCAACTATTCCGGAGGGGAAAGGCTCCAGGTATAAAGAGACGACATTGGGAGGGTCCCCGGCGGTCTCAGAGGAGCTCTAGGGGTACATTGCCTAGGTACTCAGACTTGGCAGGGTTTTGCAGAGGGTAATGTGGTGGAGTTGAGAGATGTGACTCACTATTACTCTCGGACTGTCCGAGTCAACTATTAGCAGTGACGTCACAGCTCCGGTGCGAGGACCAAAGAGAGAGGGCTCGAGTGAGTGCGCAGGTGTGTGTGAAAGCAACAAGAGGAAAGAGTGAGAGAGCGGCAAAGACTGGAGAGTAGCCGAATTCAGAAGGTAACCTAATTCGGAGTATCTTTGGAAAAAGGGGACATGCTTGTTCTGGAAGAGGATTGTTTCATACCTCATTGTAAAGAATATTCCCTCACTTGGCTGGTGCCGAGTTGTCTAGATCTCACCCATCCTTTGGGATTGTGATTGCACAGCCAGCCCACCCTAAGCTCTCACAAGGGTATAAGTAAATCCCTTTTTCCTTCCAAGTGTAAATTCCTTGTGAGAGAGCGTGGTTGGATTGATGGCTTTGGGGTGTGTGAAAGAATGTAAGTTTGTTATTTGTTCTTATTGCTGTTGCATTGTGTACTAGTATAGTTGGTGATGCTTAGTTTCTCCATCTTATTACTATTGTGTTATTACTTATATTATTGTCAGTAGCAATTAGCCAGTATTTCCTATTATCTATTTGTTATTCATTTCATACAGTCCTTTGTTATTGCCTGTTACTATGTAATAGCCTGCCATTCACTGTTGCAGTGTATTTATTCAGTCCCTTTGCTCTCCTTGTTATTGTTACTGCCTGTGTAACGGATGTGAAATGGCTAGCTAGTTAGCGGGTACGCGCTAGTAGCGTTTCAATCAGTTACGTCACTTGCTCTGAAACCTATTAGTAGTGTTGCCCCTTGCTCTGCAAGGGCCGTGGCCTTTGTGGAGCGATGGGTAAAGATGCTTCGTGGGCGACCGTTGTTGATGTGTGCAGAGGGTCCCTGGTTCGCGCCAGTGTCGGGGCGAGGGGACGGTTTAAAGTTATACTGTTACATTGGTGCCGTGACCTGGATCACTGGTTGCTGCGGAGGAGGTTGAAAGGGGGGTGAGTGTAACGGATGTGAAATGGCTAGCTAGTCAGCGGGTACGCGCTAGTTGCGTTTCAATCAGTTACGTCACTTGCTCTGAAACCTAGATGTAGTGTTGCCCCTTGCTCTGCAAGGGCCGTGGCCTTTGTGGAGCGGTGGGCGACCGTTGTTGATGTGTGCTGAGGGTCCCTGGTTCGCGCCCGTGTCGGGGCGAGGGGACGGTTTAAAGTTATACTGTTACACCTGCTGCTATTGTCTTCTTACATTATATTGTAGTTATTGTATTATCATATCTTCATTCCATGTTTCTATTCCGTTTTAGACCATTCCCATCTATAATATGGCAATAAAGTCCTGTTTGGAATACTCTGGAGGTTGCCTTGTCTTTCTAATGGGATATAGGCGTCATTAAAACCACAGACTTTCTTATTCTGGAAGTTCTACCTCACACACATACTGACTGTCATTTCGCCATTGGGATTGCCGCGAAGTTCAATCGAACAAGCTGGCTACCAGCCAGAGTGATGCTAGCTAGCTACACGCTGGAGTGATCAAACAGTTGTTACCAACATCAAAAGAGAGCTGAAGTGACTTACAAAAGTTTCCTGTGGAAGTAATTGGACTTTCTGTTATTAATGTCCTGAAAGAAGAGGACATCTAAAGTCGTGGACTTAATTAGTTGATTGATGTTACATATGCAAGGATAAGAAATGACACTGTTAATGAACATTTAATTAGCCATCCTAAGGAGAAGATTCCTGTGACGACGTCGCAAACTACTTTTATAATTCCCTGCTAGGCCTCGTACAGACTCCCTCCATGAACACAGGGTGTCATTCTTTATTTTTGTTTTGATATTGAGAGATAAATGCTGTAAGACTACTAGGTTGTATTCCTATGTTTTCATTGGTTGTCTTTAAACTAGGCTACACATGCATGTGAGGTAGGTTACAGTAGGCTATTCTGTGAACTGTAAAATTGTGCCTGTTGTGTTGTTGCCTAAAAACTCATCAAATATATTTGATTAGATCAGGGGTTAAAACCAGTACAGGGAACAGACCCGAAAACCTGTAGTCCACAATCAGCTTTGTCCTTTGTCTTGCTGATGTCACGTTCCTGACCTATTTATCTTAGTTTGTTATGTGTGTTAGTTGGTCAGGACGTGAGGTTGGGTGGGCATTCTATGTTTTCTGTTTCTGTGTTGGTTTTGGGTTGCCTGGTATGGCTCTTAATTAGAGGCAGGTGTTTGGCGTTCCTCTAATTAAGAGTCATATTTAGGTAGGCGTTGTCACAGTGTTCGTGGTGGGTGATTGTCTTCCGTGTCTGTGTAATTGTTTGCACCATACGGGACTGTTACGGTTTGTTCGGTTTGTGTAGTCTAATTGTCCTATTCGTGCGTTCTTCTTGTTTTATGTGAGTTCGTCGTATAGGTCTGTCTACACCGTTTGTTATTTTTGTTTGTTTATTCAAGTTCGTGTTTTTTTCGTTAATAAAATGTCATTTCACTACGCTGCGCCTTGGTTCCCTCAATACTCCTCCTCTTCCGAAAATGAAGAGGAGGAGGACCGCCGTTACAGCTGAATATGAGGGAGAGGTTGTTGTCCTGGCACCACACTGCCAGGTCTCTGACCTCCTCCCTATAGGCTGTCTCATCATTGTTGGTGATCAGGCCTACCACCGTTTTGTCATCTGCAAACTTAATGTTGTGTTGGAGTCATTCGCAGCCATTCAGACGTGGGTGAACAGGGAGTACAGGAGGGGACTAAGCATGCACCCCTGAGGGGCCTCCGTGTTGAGGGTCAGCGTGGCTACCTTCACCACCTGGTGTCGGCCCGTCAGGAAGTCCAGGATACAGATGTAGAGGGAGGTGTTTAATCGCAGGGTCCTTAGCTCAATGATGAGCTTGGAGGGCACAATGGTGTTGAACGCTGAGCTGTAGTCAATGAACAGCATTCTTACATAGGTGATCCTATTGTCCAGGTGGGAAAGGGCAGTGTGGAGTGCAGTAGAGATTGCGTTATCTGTGGATCTGTTGGGGCGGTATGCGAATTGGAGTGGGTCCAGGGTGTCTTGGATGATGGTGTTGATGTGAGCCATGACCAGACTTTCAAACATTTCATGGCTATGATTGCTACGGGGCGATAGTCATTTAGATAGGTTACCCTTGCGTTCATGGGCACAGGGACTATGGTGGTCTGCTTAAAACATATAAGTATTACAGACTGGGTCAGGGAGAGGTTGAAAATGTCAGTGAAGACACTTGCCAACTGGTCAGCGTATGCTCTGAGTATGTGTTCTGGTAATCCGTCTGGCCCTGCTTCCTTGTGAATGTTAACCTGTTTAAAAGTCTTATTTACATCGGCTACGGAGAGCGTGATCACACAGTCGTCCGGAACAGTTGGTGCTCTCATGCATAGTTCTGTGTTGCTAGCCTCGAAGCGTACTTAGAAGGTACACGTATTTTGCTTGTCTGGTAGGCTCATGCCATTGGATAGCTCGCGGCTGGTTTTCCTTTTGTAATCCGTGATAGTTTGCAAACCCTGTCACATCCGACGAGCATCAGAGCCAGTGTAGTAGGATTCGATCTTGGTCTTGTATTGACGGTTCGTTGGAGGGCGTAGCAGGATTTCTTATAAGGGTCTGGATTAGTGTCCCGCTCATTGAAAGCGGCAGCGTTAGCCTTTAGCTCAGTGCGGATGTTGTCTGTAATCCATGGCTTCTGGTTGGGATATGTACGTTTGGTCAATGTGGGGACAACGTCGTCGATGCACTTATTAATGAAACCAGTGACTGATGTGCTAAACTCTTCAATGCCATCGGATGAATCTCAGAACATTTTCCTGTCTGGTCTAGCGAAACAGTTGTGTAGTTTAGCATCCGCTTCATCAGACCACATAAAGTCACCGGCCACTAGGAGCGTCGCCTCTTGGTGAGCATTTATTTAGTTTTTGCTTATGGCCCTATTCAGCTCGTTGAGTGCGGTCTTAGTGCCAGCATCAGTTTGTGGTGGTAAATACTAAATACTACAAAAAATATACATTAAAATGATCTTGGTAAATAGTGTGGTCTACAGCTTATCATGGGGTATTCTAACTCAGGTGAGCAGAACCAAGACTTCCTTAATATTAGAGAGTGACTTGTGTAATTCTATACAGTATAATTGTTGAGTGACTTGTGTCAAAGCAGTTAGATAATTAAACTGCACTCTAAGCAGTTAAACTGCACTCTAAGGCAAAGACTCAGCCAAAGAGTGTGTTACATCTTGCTTTTGTCTTTTGAACTGAAAAAGATTTAACCCTGCAGCTACACAGTTGACTCAGTCCCTGTGATGTGCAGAGGAGAAATTAACAAATTGGACCAGCCCAGTCTTTACTTGACCAAAAAATACTTCTGAAATGAGTGTGGGTCAAGAAGCATTGTTAAACCACTTACATTTTTACAAGAGCAACACTAAAGCAACACTCTCCTGTGTGGCAGAGCAGACTTTTTACCCTATGGCTGTTCAAGATGGATGCTTAAATACTAAATTGTTTATTTCCCAGTTACATTTGTGACTCGTTTCAGGAAATTAGGTGTATGTCGCACGTCACTACTTCACAGGACAGGCATTTGACTTTAACATACTTTTATTTTTATCAAGATGTGTTTTTTGGCAGAAATGCCTTGACTTGAACTTTCATGTGCCTTAATAACAAACTTGTATTGCCATCTGTAAATACGAATACAATTTGTTAAATTACGAGCCTTATTGGTTTAACTACCTAAAAAGACAAGAACCTTCCTGCTAGCTCTGCCCGATGGAAGCTGCCGTTTGATTGCAAATATGCAGAGGGAGTTGAAAATAGAACACACAGAAGGCTGTTGTATAAAACACCTGTCTCCGGATTACATCGTCAAACTAAGGACAACCATGGCATCCGTGACAGAGAGGGAGAAGCGTTCATCCATGTACAGTGGGTATAGAAAGTCACCACCCCCTTTCAAAATGTTCACCTTTTGTTGCCTTAGAGCCTGAAATGAAAACACAACATTTGACATTTTCAGGATTTATTTACACACAGTAACCCACAATATCCAAGTGGAGAAAAAAATATCTTTAAATGTATTAAAAGTAAAACAGTAAAATACCCTACTTGAATAAGAATTAGAATTGCAATTTCAAACTTTCTGAGGTATAACCAAACACTTTCCAGATCACAAATCAAGCTAATTTACTTCCATCTGTGATCAATTGTAGTGACTTTGATTAGTTCAGAATAAAAGCAGTTGTTCATAGAGGACTCCACTGCTTAGTGGTGCAATTCAAAGCAAAGAATCCACTACGGGCGGAAAGGTACTTTCAAAAGATCTGCGAGATAAAGTTGTGGAAAGGCACAAGTCAGGGGATGGATATAAAACGATTTAAAAGGCTTTGTCTATCCCTCGGAGCACTGTTAAGACCATTTTTAAGAAGTGGAAGGCGTATGGCACCACCCAGACCCTAAATAGATCAGGCCGTCCCTCCAAACTGGATGACCGGGCAAGGAGGAGACTGATCACAGAGGCTACCAAGAAGCCAATAGAGACTTTGAAGGAGCTTCAGGCCTTTATGGCAAAGACTGGTCAACGTGTGTATGTGACCACAATATCACAAGCGCTCCACAAATCTGGCCTCTATGGGAGGGTTGCAAGAAACAAAACAGTCCTCAAAAAAAGCCACATCAAGTCTCGTTTGAGCTTTGCCAAAAAGCACATTGTAGATTCCAAGGCTAAGTGGCAAAAGGTGCTGTGGTCAGATGAGACCAAAATTGAACTTTTTGGCCTGAAAGCAAAACGATATGTCTGGCAAAAACCCAATAAGTCTTCCCACTCAAAGAACACCATGCCAACAGTACAGCACGGCGGTGGCAGCATCCTGTTGTGGCAGTGTTTCTCTTCAGCAGGGACTGGAACACTTGTCAGGATAGAAAGGAAAATAAACAGTGCAAAATACCGACAGATTCTTGAGGAGAACCTGCAGCCCTCTGACAGGAAGTAAAAAATGGGAAGATGGTTCACGTTTCAACATGACAATGAAACAAAGCACACTGCCAAAGCAACCGTACAGTGGCTGAAGGAAATTAAGGTGAAAGTCCTTGAGTGGCCTAGTCAGAGCCCTGACCTAAATCCTATTTAGAATCTGTGGAAGAACTTGAGGAGTGCAGTCCATGAGTGGTCACCATGCAATTTGACTGAGCTTAAACAATTCTGCAAAGAAGAATGGGCAAATATTGCACAGTCTAGGTCTGCAAAGTTAGTAGAGACGTATTCAAAGAGACTCATGGCTGTAATTCAAGCAATAGGTGGTTCCACCAAGTATTAACTCTGGGGGGTGTTCACCTATCCAAATAGGGTATTTTACTGTTTATTAGTGAGTTTTTTGAAAATGTTTTTCACTTGGATATTGTAGGTTATCCGTGTGTAAATAAAGTCTGATTTTATGTGTTTTCATTTCAGGCTGTAAGGCAACAAAACATTTTTAAAGGGGGTGTTCACTTTCTATACACACAGGTAAGAGAGTCTAGTTACATACATTTTCAGATATTATCATTTCTAATTTTGTCAGAAAGACGTTTACATTGCAAGTCAAAGAATACTGTTAGCTAGCTAGCTAGCTAAAGTTGGTAATATTATTTGTATCTCAGAAAGCCATTTGCATTGCTAGTTATAGCCTAATGTTAGCCAGCTAGCTAACATTGAACCTGGTTGGTTAGCTTTAGCTACCTGCAGATTCATCCATGGTAGTAACGTTATGAGTTGGAATAGCTATCTAGCTACCTACCTACATGTCTTAACAAAAGGCTCCCGTCATTTGTGTGAAGAAAAGGCGGAGAAAAGGTTGGGCTGCCTTCTGAGAATTCATAGGCGATCGAATAAACCCTGACTTCCTTCCATTCTGCTAGCAAACGTGCAATCTTTGGACAATAAAATAGACGACCTACGCGGAACTGTAATATTTTATGCTTCATGGAGCCGTGGCTGAACAACGACACTATCAACATACAGCTGGCTGGTTATACCCTGTACCGACAGGATAGAACAGCGGCGTCTGGTAAGACAAGGGGCGGCGGACAATGTATTTTTGTAAATAACAGCTAGTGCACGATATCTAAGGAAGTCTCGCGGTTTTGCTCGCCTGAGGTAGAGTATCTCATGATAAGCTGTAGACCACACCATCTACCTAGAGAGTTTATCTGTATTTTTTTGTAGCTGTTTAAATACCACCACAGAAAGAGGCTGGCACTAAGACAGCATTGAATGAGCTGTATTCCGCCATAAGCAAACAAGAAAACACTCACCCAGAGGCGGCGCTTCTAGTAGCCGGGGACTTTAATTCAGGGAAACTTAAATCCGTTTCACCAAATTTCTATCAGCATGTTACATGTGCAACCAGAGGAAAAATAACCTCTGGGCCACCTTTACTCCACACACAGAGACGCAGACAAAGCTCTCCCTCGCCCTCCATTTGGCAAATCTGATCATAATTCTATTCTCCTGATTCCTGCTTACAAGCCAAAATTAAAGCAGGAAGCATCAGTTACTAGATCAATAAAAAAAGTATGTTCCGGGATTCCTCCGATGGCATTGACGAGTGCACCACATCAGTCTTTGGCTTCATCAATAAGTGCATCGATGACGTCGTCCCCACAGTGACCGTACGTACATACCCCAACCAAAAGCCATGGATTACAGGAAACATCCGCACCGAGCTAAAGGCTAGAGCTGCCGCTTTCAAGAAGTGGGACTCTAACCCGGAAGCTTATAAGAAATCCTGCTATGCCCTCTGACGAACCATCAAACAGGCAAAGCGTCAATACAGGACTAAATCAAATCAAATTGTATTGGTCACATACACATGGTTAGCAGATGTTAATGCGAGTGTAGCGAAATGCTTGTGCTTCTAGTTCCAACCGTGCAGTAATATCTAACAAGTAATCAAGCAATTTCACAACAACTACCTTATACACACAAGTGTAAATGAATGAATAAGAATATGTACATATAAATATATGGATGAGCGATGGCTGTGCGGCATAGGCAAGATGCAGTAGATGGTATAGAGTACAGTATATACATATAAGATGAGTAATGTAGGGAATGTAAACATTATATAAAGTGGCATTGTTTAAAGTGACTAGTGATACATTTATTACATCCAATTTTAAATTATTAAAGTGGCTAGAGATTTGAGTCCGTATGTTGGCAGCAGCCACTCAATGTTAGTGATGGCTGTTTAACAGTCATGATGGCCTTGAGATAGATGGCCTTGAGATAGAAGCTGTTTTTCAGTCTCGGTCCCAGCTTTGATGCACCTGTACTGACTTCGCCTTCTGGATGATAGTGGGGTGAACAGGTAGTGGCTCAGGTGGTTGTTGTCCTTGATGATCTTTTTGGCCTTCTTGTGACATCGGCTGGTGTAGGTGTCCTGGAGGGCAGGTAGTTTGCCCCCGGTGATGCGATGTGCAGACCTCACTACCCTCTGGAGAGCCTTACGGTTGTGGCCAAAGCAGTTCCTGTACCAGGCGGTGATACAGCCCGACAGGATGCTCTCGATTGTGCATCTGTAAAAGTTTGTGAGTGTTTTCGGTGACAAGCCAAATATCCTCAGCCTCCTGAGGTTGAAGAGGCGCTGTTGCGCCTTCTTCACCACGCTGTCTGTGTGGGTGGACCATTTCAGTTTGTCCGTAATGTGTACGCCAAAGAACTTAAAACTTTACACCTTCTACTACTGTCCCGTCAATGTGGAAAGGGGGGTGCTCCCTCTGCTGTTTCCTGAAGTCCACGATAATTTCCTTTGTTTTGTTGACATTGAGTGTGAGGTTATTTTCCTGACACCACACTCCGAGCTCCCTCACCTCCTCCCTGTAGGCCGTCTCGTCGTTGTTGGTAATCAAGCCTACCACTGTAGTGTCGTCTGAAAACTTGATGATTGAGTTGGAGGTGTGCATGGCCACGCAGTCATGGGTGAACAGGGAGTACTGGATAGGGCTGAGAACACACCCTTGTAGGGCCCCAGTGTTGAGGATCAGTGGGGTGGAGATGTTGTTGGCCCTCTTGAAGCATGTGGGAACAGCAGACTGGGATAGGGATTGATTGAATATGTCCGTAAACACACCAGCCAGCTGGTCTGTGCATGCTCTGAGGACGCGGCTAGGGATGCCGTCCGGGCCGGCAGCCTTCCGAGGGTTAACACGGTTACATGTTTTACTCATGTTGGCCGCGGTGAAGGAGAGCCTGCAGGTTTTGGTAGCGGGCCGTGTCAGTGGCACTGTATTGTCCTCAAAGCGAGCAAAGAAGTTGTTTAATTTGTCTGGGAGCAAGACGGTGTCCACGATAGGGGCTGGTTTTCTATCTGTAATCCGTGATTGACTGTAGACCCTGCCACATACGTCTCGTGACTGAGCCATTGAATTGCGCACCTCTACTTTGTCTCTATACTGACGCTTAGCTGTTTGATTGCCTTGCGAAGGGAATAGCTACACTGTTTGTATTCAGTCATGTTTCCGGTTGCCTTGTCATAATTAAAAGCAGTGGTTCGCGCTTCAGTTTTGCGCGATTGCTGCCGTCAATCCACGGTTTCTGGTTGGGGAAGGTTTTAATAGTCACCGTGGGTACAACATCACCGATGCACTCGCTAATAAACTCGCTCACTGAATCAGCATATACATCAATGTTGTTGTCTGAGGCTATCCGGAACATATCCCAGTCCACGGGATCAAAGCAATCTTGAAGTGTGGAATCCGATTGGTCGAACCAGCGTTGAACAGACCTGAGAACGGGCGTTTCCTGTTTTAGTTTCTGTCTATATGCTGGGAGTAACAAAATGGAGTCGTGGTCAGATTTGCCGAAAGGAGGGTGAGGGAGGGCTTTGTATGCGTCGCTGAAGTTAGAGTAGCAACGATCCAGAATGTTGCCAGCCCGTGTCGCACATTCGATATGCTGATAAAATTTAGGGAGCCTTGTTTTCAGATTAGCTTTGTTAAAATCCCCAGCTACAATAAAAGCAGCCTCAGGATATATGGTTTCCAGTTTACATAGAGTCCAATGAAGTTCTTTCAGGGTGGTCGAGGTGTCTGCTTGGGGTGGGGGATATACACGGCTATGATTATAATCGAAGATAATTCTCTTGGTAGATAATGTGGTCGGCATTTGATTGTAAAGAATTCTAGGTCAGGTGAACAAAAGGACTTGAGATCCTGTATGTTGTTATGATCACACCACGACTCGTTAATCATAAGGCATACTCCCTCGCCCGTCTTTTTAGCAGAGAGATGTTTGTTTCTGTCGCCGCGATGCGTGAAGAAACAGGGTGGGTGTACCGACTCTGATAACATATCCGGAGTGAGCCATGTTTCTGTGAAACAGAGAATGTTAATCTCTGATGTCTCTCTGGAAGGCAACCCTTGCTCGAATGTCGTCTACCTTGTTGTCAAGAGACTGGATATTGGCAAGTAGTATACTTGGGAGTGGTGAGTGATGAGCCCGTCTACGGAGCCTGACCACTTCGGGAAAGTCGTATTCCTGGTCGTAATGTTGGTAAGTTGACTTTGCTCTTATATCCAATAGTTCTTCCCGGCTGTATGTAATAAGACTTAAGATTTCCTGGGGTAGCAAATCGTATTCGTATCAAATCGTATTACACCGGCTCAGACGCTCGTCGGATGTGGCAGGGCTTGCAAACCATTACAGACTACAAAGGGAAGCATTGCCGAGAGCTGCCCAGTGACACGAGCCTACCAGACGAGCTAAACTACTTCTATGCTCGCTTCGATGCAAATAACACTGAAACATGCATGAGAAGACCAGCTGTTCCGGAAGTCCTGTGTGATCACGCTCCTCGCAGCCGATGTGAGGAAAACCTCAACATTCACAAAGCCTCAGGTCCAGACGGATTACCAGAACGTGTACTGCGAGCATGCGCTGACCAACTGGCAAGTGTCGTCACTGACATTTTCAACCTCTCCCCGTCCGAGTCTGTAATACCAACATGTTTCAAGCAGACCACCATAGTGCCTGTGCCCAAGAACACGAAGTTAACCTGCCTAAATGACTACCGACCCGTAGCACTCACGTCTGTAGTCATGAAGTGCTTTGAAAGGCTGGTCATGGCTCACATCAACACCATTATCCCAGAAACCCTAGACCCACTCCAATTTGCATAACGCCCCAACAGATCCACAGATGATGCAATCTCTATTGCACTCCACACTGCCCTTTCCCACCTGGACAAAAGGAACACCTATGTGAGAATGCTGTTCATTGACTACATCTCAGCGTTCAACATCATAGTGCCCTCAAAGCTCATCAATAAGTTAAGGTCCCTGGGACTAAACATCTCCCTCTGTGACTGGATCCTGGACTTCCTGACGGGCCGCCCAGGTGGTAAGGGTAGGTAACAACACATCCGCAGCGCTGATCCTCAACACTGGGGCCCCTCAGGGGTGCGTGCTCAGTCCCCTCTTGTATTGTTCACTCATGACTCCACGGCCAGGCACGACTCCAACACCATCATTAAGTTTGCCGATGACACAACAGTGGTAGGCCTGATCATCGACAACGACGAGGCAGCCTATAGGGAGGAGGTCACAGACCTGGCCGTGTGGTGCCAGGACAACAACCTCTTCCTCAAAGTGATCAAAACAAAGGAGATGATGGTGGACTACAGGAAAAATAGGACCGAGCACGCCCACATTCTCATCGATGGGGCTGCAGTGGAGCAGGTTGAGAGCTTCAAGTTCCTTGGTGTCCACATCACCAACAAACTAACATGGTCCAAGCACACCAAGACAGTCGTGATGAGGGCACGACAAAACCTATTACCTCTCAGGAGACTGAAAAGATTTGGCATGGGTCCCCAGATCCTCAAAAGGTTCTACAGCTGTACCATCGAGAGCATCCTGACTGGTTACATCACTGCCTGGTATGGCAACTGCTCGGCCTCCGACCGCAAGGCACTGCAGAGGGTAGTGTGAACGGCCCAGTACATCACTGGGGCCAAGCTTCCTGCCATCCAGGACCTCTATACCAGGCGGTGTCAGAGGAAGGCCCTAAAAATTGTCAAAGACTTCAGCCAACCCTAGTTATAGACTGTTCTCACTGCTACCGCACGGCAAGCGGTACTGGAGCACCAAGTCTAGGTCCAAGCGGCTTCTAAACAGCTTCTACCCCCAAGCCATAAGACTCCTGAACACCTAATCAAATGGCTACCCAGAATATTTGCGTTGCCCCCCCCCCCACACTCTCCCCCTCTTTTACATCGCTGCTACTCTCTGTTGTTATTATCTATGCATAGTCACTTTAATAACTCTACCTTCATGTACATATTACCTCAACTAACCAGTGCCACGCACATTGACTACGTACCGGTACCCCCCATGTATATAGTCTCGCTATTGTTATTTTACTACTGCTCTTTAATTACTTGCTACTTTTATTTCTTATTCTTATCCATACTTTTTGAAACTGCATTGTTGGTTAGGGGCTCGTAAGTAAGCATTTCACTGTAAGGTCTACTACACCTGTTGTATTCGGCGCATGTGACCAATAAAATTTGATTCGATTTTGATTTGAATGTGTGTAGACAAAGAAGAGCTCTCCAGTAGGTGCACCAAAATATTCAAGGGCCATTTTATCAAAAGTGGGGTTACAAGTTCATCAACTTTCAAGGCATAATTACTTTCCCATTGTTCCTTAACTGTAGTGTATGATATACAATTGTCTAGCTCTGAGTCTCTACTTTTATCCAATGTAAATTTCAAATTTTGCTACATAAGACCGAATCAAGCTGGTCGGTCACATTTATGATGAGAGGGGTGAATGAATGGATCACTAGAGCACTGGGAAAATCAACCTGGTCTCAGAGCATTCCGTATTATTCTGTACGTAAATCTGTGACACTCCATTTAATATGATATGTTATGTTTCGTATGGTATGTATTAATTTTTGGATGTCCATCACCCATTTGGTATGATATGTTACAATTAAATGCTGTACTATAGTGTTACAAATTAGGGTTAGGAGAAGGGTTAGCTAACATGCTAAGTAGTTGCAAAATAGCCAAAAAATAGTAAGTAGTTGAAAAGTTGCTAAAATTGTCAGTGATGAGATTGGAACTCGAAACTCCCTAAATTGAGTATCTCGGATTTACATTTACTATGTTACGTCTACTATGTTCGTCTAGTCTATGAAACCAGGTTGGGAAAATAGGCATCAGGGAACTGCTGCCTGACAAACGAGACTAGGAGATCGGCTATATAAAACAAATGCACATTTGAATCATTAATGCATAGTAATACAAGTAACCTACGCATTTAGCATGGCATTTACGATTCAGAATGTATAAATCATAGCCCAGAAGCTGTAGCTTCTACAGAACCATGGGCCAGCACACTGGTTCACTAAGTGCATAGCCTACATATATATACTGGATCATTTTCTCTGAAACTGAGTTTGTGTGCTGAAAGGAAATCTACCACCCGACTAGACACTTTTGATCGATATTGAAAGAGGGGCTGGCTCCTCCGCCTGCTGTAAGGCTTTGTCTTCATTGTGTCACATGCCCTCTTTCCTGACACACATTTATGTTAAGGATGAACACGATGACTTTAGGATAAAATAAAACCTTTGCTCTATGTGTCGCCTGCCATTAGTGACGGTAGCGCACACTCATTTCGCCCCCGTTAATCTCGGTGCTCCGGGGATTTTTGAGGAGGCGCTTCTTTCAACTCACTTGACAGTTTGTATGGGAGACCTAAGTGGGTCGTGTTGTGCTACACTATCTTATTATTATGTCTAGGCTAGCGTAGCCTACCTGATGGCACACACAATATTCTGAGAATAAGGTTGAGATATAACCGGCTGAGCGTGCGTGAGCGCTCGTGCGACAGATTTAATCACATGAATTGACATAAACAACATGCACTGCAAGGTTCCTACACCAACCTGACTGATTTAAAATATTTTACCATTTAAACTATTCATTAAATATTGATCATTTCGTTGTTTTCAAAAAAAATGGATACAACATTTAACTACCCACTGAGTCGAACAAGGTGGCAAGGTGAACAGCTATGCTTTGCTTATTGAACACTTAATAACGCATAGCCGTCTGGAATGATTAATCACAGTTGCTTTGAAATATTATTATAATAAAATATAAATAACAAATAACCAACAATAAACTCACAATTTTCTTTCATGTCCTTACGCAAATGTAGGCTACAATAACAGCAAACTACCAGTAACTGAGGTGACCTATAAATGTATCTACATTTCCCCGCATGATCCTTGAAGACAAAAAAAAAAAAACATTTTTAGAGAGAAAAAAAAAGAACGTAATATCCAGAAGTGCACGCTGCATGATAGCTCTGGATCAGGGCGGTTAGCGCGTATCCTTTCACTACAGAGTTAGGCGCATTAAGGACCTGGACCAGAGCTAAATGCTACCGAAATCAATAATTTCTTAAAAGTTACAATTATCTCAATCACACATTTCAACATTTGTCAGAGAAACTCACCGTTTTGCTGTAACATCTCTCGAAATCCGTAAACAGTCTTCATTCAGTACTGCCTGAAAGAGAGCATGCTTCTTCCACCTTTGTCATACATTCTACATTCATAAGCATACTGTTAAAGTGCTGTTTAAACATCCGCTACGATAGTAGTACGTGCGCAGGGGAAGATCCCGGCGCTCTGAAATGTCACGTGGTTTGAATATAGTAATCCCACAAGTGACAAATCATTGATGTATTGCTCCAGTGTACTCTTACCACCTTAAAAAATATATTGCACTGACTTCTTGAAAAAGACACACATGAGCACGAGATAGTTTTTTTTATATATATAAAAATACTTTAAAAAAATGTAATCTGTTGATGATTCATTTACTAAGTATTCTGTGTAAAAACAGAAGGGAATGCAATGAGTAAGCCAGCACGGTCATAATTTTCAACAATGCTAACATTTAGCCAAGGCCATGACATTGAGTAATTCCATAGCCTTTATGCTATAGCAATGATTAGTGGGAAAGCTGCTAGGGATGTTCTGAATTTACTCCACTCCCAGCCAAAAGCCACCTAAAATTGCACAAAACGTGGCCAAAACAAGACCACCCTGAGCCATGTTTTCAAAACCTAAACTCTAGAGAAACTGAAAGAATAAAAGGCGAAAGAAAGACTTCTGTGTTGGTCATTACTGAGATGTGGTTTAGGAAGAGTGTTTTGAATACTGGCGTTAACCTTTCTGGTCATAACCTTTTTCGGCAAGACAGACCTTCCAAAGTTGGGGGTGGCAATCTTTACCAAGGATCACCTTCAGTGCTCGGTTGTCTCCACCAAGTCTATCCCCAAACAATTCGATTTTCTGGTAAGCGTTAAACTTTCAAATAGCTCTTTGTTGACTGTTGCTCAATGCTATCGTCCTCCATCAGCACCTGCCTGTACCCTACCTGCCCTAAGCTCTCTCCTGGCCCCTTACACTAAGTGAATTTGTTGCTATGTTGTTATCTTAGGTCTCTCTTTATGTAGTGTTGTCTCTCTTGTTGTGATGTGTGTTTAGTCCTATATTTATATTGTATTTATTATAATTTTTTCATCCCAGGCCTCCGTCCCCACAGGAGGCCTTTTGCCTTTTGGTAGGCCGTCATTGTAAATAAGAATTTGTTCTTAACTGACTTGCCTAGTTAAATAAAAAAAATATTAAAACTTCATTAATATCAATATAATCATGAGGATATCGGAATCCAAATCCCCCTAAAAAAAGGGGGACTTCAGGCGAGGTGATAGTTTCAGGGGTGTAGTAGTCATATTTTAGAACCATAGTTTTCTTCTCTCTCATCTTCCCTCTGGACAGGGGAGACCTGGGTTGTATTCACTAGAAATAAACTGACCAAACTGGGGAGGGACTGCCTAAACTTGTCCAAAAATAAGCTAATTTTCATTGCAAAATGTTTTGCTACGGTGATCACTAATAAATACGACCCAGGGACAGGATGTCAGGAATCTCAGGGTGGGCTTCAAAACACTTGTTTACTTTTTACGTTTCAAAAAGTTTGAAAAAGGTTTTTGTTGCATGCCCTACTGAACACGACCCAGCTTCCCTTTGCCCTTGTTGACCCGAAACCGTGGGTGTGGAACTTCCCTGGGAAATTTTGTAGATCTGAGATAACTGGATAGATGTGAAGAACTATGACCAAATTCTAACCAATTTGGGGAAAAGATGGAGCTAGTACTAAATTGCAATTGCCTATCTATACCTATCAAATTCTTTCAGTTGAACACAATTGCCTAGGGGAAAGCGGTGAGCCTAAGGGTTCTTGACAGGGCTGTACATCAGTGGTTTCAAACCTGTTGTTACTTCAGAATTTTCTGGTGACCTACAGCAGTGTCCCAAACTCGGCGCTGGGTGCACGTTTAGTTTTTTGCCCTAGACACAGATGATTCAAATAATCAACTCATCATCAAGCTTTAATTATGGGGCGGCAGGTATCCTAATGGTTAGAGCATTGGGCCAGTAACCGAAAGGTTGCTGGATCGAATCCCTGAGCTGACAAGGTAAAAATATTTTGTTCTGCCCCTGAACAAGGCAGTTAACCCACTGTTCCCCGGTAGGCTGTCATTGTAAATAAGAATTTGTTCTTAACTGACTTGCCTAGTTAAATAAAAGGTTAATATTTAAAACATTTACATTTGAATCAGCTGTGGACCGAGTTTGGGAAGCCCTGAGCTACAGTATCAGATAAACAAAACCACGTCACTAGCATTCTCTCCAAAACTCTTGAACGTGCCGTCCTTGGCCAGCTCTCCTGCTATCTCTCTCAGAATGACCTTCTTGATCCAAATCAGTCAGGTTTCAAGACTAGTCATTCAACTGAGACTGCTCTTCTCTGTGTCACGGAGGCGCTCCGCACTGCTAAAGCTAACTCTCTCTCCTCTGCTCTCATCCTTCTAGACCTATCGGCTGCCTTTGATACTGTGAACCATCAGATCCTCCTCTCCACCCTCTCCGAGCTGGGCATCTCCGGCGCGGCCCACGCTTGGATTGCGTCCTACCTGACAGGTCGCTCCTACCAGGTGGCGTGGCGAGAATCTGTCTCCGCACCACGTGCTCTCACCACTGGTGTCCCCCAGGGCTCTGTTCTAGGCCCTCTCCTATTCTCGCTATACACCAAGTCACTTGGATCTGTCATATCCTCACATGGTCTCTCCTATCATTGCTATGCAGACGACACACAATTAATCTTCTCCTTTCCCCCCTCTGATAACCAGGTGGTGAATCGCATCTCTGCATGTCTGGCAGACATATCAGTGTGGATGACGGATCACCACCTCAAGCTGAACCTCGGCAAGACGGAGCTGCTCTTCCTCCCGGGGAAGGACTGCCCGTTTCATGATCTCGCCATCACGGTTGACAACTCCATTGTGTCCTCCTCCCAGAGTGCTAAGAACCTTGGCGTGATCCTGGACAACACCCTGTCGTTCTCAACTAACATCAAGGCGGTGACCCGTTCCTGTAGGTTCATGCTCTACAACATTCGCAGAGTACGACCCTGCCTCACGCAGGAAGCGGCGCAGGTCCTAATCCAGGCACTTGTCATCTCCCGTCTGGATTACTGCAACTCGCTGTTGGCTGGGCTCCCTGCCTGTGCCATTAAACCCCTACAACTCATCCAGAACGCCGCAGCCCGTCTGGTGTTCAACTTTCCCAAGTTCTCTCACGTCACCCCGCTCCTCCGCTCTCTCCACTGGCTTCCAGTTGAAGCTCGCATCCGCTACAAGACCATGGTGCTTGCCTACGGAGCTGTGAGGGGAACGGCACCTCCGTACCTTCAGGCTCTGATCAGGCCCTACACCCAAACAAGGGCACTGCGTTCATCCACCTCTGGCCTGCTCGCCTCCCTACCTCTGAGGAAGTACAGTTCCCGCTCAGCCCAGTCAAAACTGTTCGCTGCTCTGGCACCCCAATGGTGGAACAAACTCCCTTGCGACGCCAGGTCAGCGGAGTCAATCAACACCTTCCGGAGACACCTGAAACCCCACCTCTTTAAGGAATACCTAGGATAGGATAAAGTAATCCTTCTAACCCCCCCCCCCCCCTTAAAAGAGTTAGATGCACTATTGTAAAGTGGTTGTTCCACTGGATATCATAAGGTGAATGCACCAATTTGTAAGTCGCTCTGGATAAGAGCGTCTGCTAAATGACTTAAATGTAAATGTAATGTAAACATTAAAGGGAAGAAGAAAAGTTTCTGATGACATCATCTGGTGTGCATCATGTGATTTGTTTAAAATTAGCTTTTTTGTTTAAAATCACATGATGCACACTAGACGTCATCAGTGGTTGTGTTCCGAAGCGTTGCATGCATCAACCAATGCCATGTCATTGATAGTGTCGTCGGGCACCAGATTCATACCCTTAAACTTATTCCACATTTTGTTATGCTACGGCCCAAATTCAAAATGGATTAAAAAAAATTCTCTCTCACCCATCTACACACAATACCCTATAATGAAAAAGTGAAAACATGTTTTTAGACATTTTTGAAATGCAGATATTTCATTTACATAAGTATTAACACCACCGAGTCAATACATATTAGAATCACCTATGGCAGATATTACAGCTGTGAGTCTTTCTGAGTAAGCCTCTAAGAGCTTTGCACATCTGGATTGTACAATATTTGCCCATTATTCTTCTCAAAATGATTCAAGCTCTGTCAAAGTTGGTTGTTGATCATTGCTGGACAACCATTTAAATCTTGCCATATATTTTCAAGCAGATTTAAGTAAAAAAAAAAAAGTATCTGCCATTCACTGTCTTCTTGGTAGGAAACTCCAATGTAGATTTGGCCTTGGGTTTTAGGTTATTGTCCTGCTGAAAGGTGAATTCAGATCCTAGTGTCTGGTGGAAACAAACTGAACCAGGTTTTCCTTGAGGATTTTGCTTGTGCTTAGCTCCCTTCAGTTATGTTTTTATCCTGAAAAAACAGTCCTTAACGATTACAAGCATACCCATAACATGATGCAGCCACCACTATGCTTGAAAATATGGACAGTAGTATCCAGTAATAGATTTGCCCCAAACATAACACTTTGTATTCAGGACAAAAAGTTAATTACTTTGGAGTATTACTTTTGTGCCTTGTTGCAAACAGGATGCATGTTTTGGAATCATTTTTATACTGTACAGGTTCCCTTCTTTTCACTCTGCCAATTAGGTTAGTATTGTGGGGTGACTACAATGTTATTGATCCAACCTCAGTATTCTCCTATCACAGCTATTAAACTCTGTAACTGTTTTAAAGTCACCATTGGCCTCATGGTGAAATCCCTGAGTGGTTTCCTTCCTCTCTGGCAACTGAGTTAGGAAAGACAACTTTATCTTTGTAGTGACTGGGTGTATTGATCCAAAGTGTAATTAATAACTTCACCATGCTCAAAGGGATATTCAATGTCTGCTTTTTAAAATTGTACCCATCTACCAATAGATGCCCTTCTTTGCGGGGCATTGGATAACCTCCCTGGTCTTTGTGGTTGAATCTGTGTTTGAAATTCACTTCTTGACTGAGGGATCTTACAGATAATTGTACAGTTGAAGTCAGAAGCTTACATACACTTAGGTTGGAGTCATTAAAAATATTTTTTCAACCACTCCACAAATTTATTGTTAAGTTTTGTTTTGGCAAGTCGGTTAGGACATCTACTTTGTGCATGACACGAGTAATTTTCTCCAACAATTGTTTGTGGCACAGCTGCAAACTGTTGTCCTGATTAAAGAAGCAATAAAACTGTTGTTCTTTAGACTAGTTGAGTATCTGGAGCATCAGCATTTGTGGGTTCGATTACAAGCTCAAAATGGCCAGAAACGAAGGACTTTCTTCTGAAACTCGTCACTCTATTCTTGTTCTGAGAAATGAATGTTTTGCCATGCGAGAAGTTACCAAGAAACTGAAGATCTCGTACAATGCTGTATACTACTCCCTTCACAGTACAGAGCAAACTGGCTTTAACCAGAATATGAAGAGGAGTGGGAGGCTGTGGTGCACAACTGAGCAAGAGGACAAGTACATTAGTGTCTAGTTTGAGAAACAGACGCCTCACAAGTCCTTACCTGGCAGCTTCATTAAATAGTACCCGCAAAACACCAGTCGCAACAGTGAAGAGGTGACTCTGGGATGCTGGCCTTCTCGGCAGAGTTGCAAAGAAAAAGCCATATCTCAGACTGGCCAATAAAAAGGAAAGATTAAGATGGGCAAAAGAACACAGACACTGGACAGAGGAACAATGCCTAGAAGGCCAGCATCCCGGAGTCACCGCTTCACTGTTGACGTTGAGACTGGTGTTTTGCGGGATGATATAGAGGTCCTGGATGGCAGGGAGCATGGCCCCAGTGATGTACTGGGCTGTCCATACCACACTCTGTCGCGCCATGTGATCCATACCAAGCAGTGATGCAGCCAGTCAAGATGCTCTTAATCGTGTAGCTTTATAACTTTGAGGATTTGAAGGACCATGCCAAACCTTTCCAACTTCCCGAGGGGGAAGAGGCACCGTCGTGCCTTCTTCATGACTGTGGGCGTGAGTGGAACATTTTCAGTCCTTAGTGATTTGGACACCAAGGAAGCTCTCGACCCGCTCCACTGTAGCCCCGTTGATGTGGATAGGGGCATACTCGCCCCCCCCCTCCCCATTTTCTGTAGTCCATGATAAGCTCCTTGGTCTCACTGACATTGAGGCAGAGGTTGCTGTCTCGACACCACACTGCCAGGTCACTGACCTCCACCCTGTAGGCTCATCGTCGCCGGTGTCAATTAATTATTGATTGCATGCTGGTGTTGTAGGCTAGCCTAGGTAGGATAATTGTATTGTCCCTGAACAAGATCAATAGGGGAGCTTTTGAGCTGTGTCTCATGTCTTCACTGTTCTTTCATGCACAATGATGCACCTGGCCCCTCCGCTTATATAGAAAATTGGTGCAGCTTTGAATGATTTTATGTGCGGTATGATTGCTAGTTAGCCTATTGCAGATCTGGACAAATGATCCACCTATCACTATATTGTCACTATGAATGGTGGATAGAGGGCAGGATATACAGACAGGTAGACTATATTGACCTGTGGTATAGTTAGCGTGCGGCAAAGCGTAGTGCATAAGGGAAGTACCAAAACACCTTGATATAGGGGTGCCCATGCAAGCAGCTGAGGAAATGTGGCTAGGATGGAATAAATAATATAGTAAAACCTGCAAAAGGGTAAAAGTAAAGCAGTAAAAAAAAAAAACACTACCCTCTCCAAAGAAAAAAAATTAAAGTTAGACAACCCCCCCACCCCAGTACATTTCCAACTGTCCCTCATCTTCTAGCTTTTTTACTACAATATTAGAAACCTGTCATTTTCACACATGTTGACATACTGTAGCAGTCGAGCTGGAGATTATGAATTTGATGTTGACTGTAACAAACTGACTGCAACCCACCATTTTGTAAATAATTGAGTAACCTTCTGTTGAAAAAAAACAACGAATTAGATTAAATAAATAAATAAATGGTACACCAAAAAGGTAAATGAGCTCTAAAATGTAGGTACCACCACAGTTGCAAGTCAAGAACGTGTTTCATCCGTTCTTAAAGTTTTATTTTCATGTTTATAAAAACATAAATTAGATCAGGGGGTCAGAGGAATACATATCTATATACTGTTGTTCAGACTTTTACTACCGCTGTTGCACCTTCTGCTTCGGCTTGTGTAAAGAGCACAGCTAACAGGGTTGGCAAAAAGATGGATACGCACGTCGAGCAAGCATTACACAAGACTGCAAACCAAAAAAAAAGTCATGAAAATTGAAGGTTTTGGCTCATTCATTCGTATGGCCACCTGCTCTCTCCTAGGCTGTCACACTTAAAGTTAGCCATGGTCCAGGGCGTTAGTGTGTGTTCCTCTACTAACGGTTAGTGGAGGAATGCAAACTAATGCCATGGACCAGAGCTAACAAAGTATGGAAGGTGAACTTCGTCTTGCAGTCAAACCGTCAACTGCATCTTCACTCCAGGAGCCGTTACATTAAAATAATTTGTCCCACACATCATGTCTCATCTGAAACAAATAGTTTTAAATGTCCATTTGAAGCAGTGTTGTCATAGTCTTCTAGCAACGGATGTCAGTTTTTCCATCGGATTTGCTGCAAGAAAAGAGCCAAAGTCCTGTTAGTGATGATAAAACTCTGACTTTAACCATGTTGAATTATGATTTGATATAAAACAACTATCTAATTGTTTCACAGATTCTGATTGAATAAATCCAGAGGCAGATCTAATTATTTAATGGACAACTAAAAATGTGATTTCATCAAACTTGATTACCATTGGATGAATTCTTCTGGACTAGAGCTGGGACTAAATACTGTGACTCTAACTTATTTTGTTTTCAAAGCTTGCCTGCCACGCTCAGACCAGTTTGCTCAGACCAAGGATTTAGTTCACTTTTTGAAGTGGATAACACAGTTTTATAGGATAATTTGACAAATAAATGCAAAAAGTTCACACAGAGTGCATCGGAGTGACAAACTAGTCCGCCATTGCATCCCTGGAAGTCACTCTGTGACTCAAACTTATTATTATATATTTTTAAATATATACACTCCCCAACATATTTATTTGGACAGTGATGCTTAAACTTTTAATTTGGCTCTATACTCCAACATTTGGATTTGAGATCAACATTTTTATATGAGGCGACAGAACAGAATGTCACCTTTTATTTGAGGGTATTTTCATCCATATCGGTTTTATCATTGAGAAATGAGAAACACTTCGAAGATAGTTACTTTACTACTACGTAATACATACGTACATACATACATCTCTGCAAAAGATCTGATGTGAAAAGATCTGATGTGATTGGTCAAAATACCAATTAGTGGAAACAGATCAGAATTGGGCTGCCTGTCTAAAGTTTGGGAAACCCTTGGCAAGACCACCCAGCCCACAATTCAAGTGATCATGTCCCAATACCAAATTATCATTAGTCTTGACTATAATGCAGTTTAGAATAGGCTGGAGAATATGGGTGTGTGAAAATGTCCCTTCAACATGACTAATCTGATTACATAACTCAGATTTGACCATGCACAAGTGTAGTTCTGTGGAGATGTACAAAAGAGAAGTGGAAGTGTTTTAGAAGGTTAAATACATTGTCTGGCCATGAGTATCAACACAGAAAGGAACCAAGGTTGAAGAGGAACTACTGTCTTTCCATAAAAACACAACCAGAAGGAGAAAACAGATTGTGTTACACAACAGTGGATGCCCCATAAGGAAATAGGGCTGTCAATTTTAGCCTTCCACTTAAAACTGACAATGACCAGCCACTTCAGTTGAAGTAGACACATCATCACACTGTCTTATTATGAGCCATCCTCTTATGATTGTCATATTTATCATTACAAGAGGAACAGACGAGAGACTAAATTTGCACCTTATCTGATCCTCACCACTTCCTTACACAAGCAGACTTCCCGTCTTGCTAGAGACGTGACACTTTCAGACAGGTTTGTTTTCATTAGGCACCAAATTGAAGAAAAACAGACTGAAACAGGGAGGGGCTACCTGGATATTTTTGTATTGCAAAACGTTTAAAAAAACGTTTCAGTTGTGAGCCACAATGAAAATGACCCAATTCACATGGGAAATGCAGGATGTTGCACATAGTTAGGCAATCTACTGCACAATACTGTTCTCAAGAAACCCTTTGATGCAAAGGAGTCTTGTATTGTTGGGTGTTGAAAGAAGTCATTTTGCTTAATGTCCTCGCGCTTTACAATCAAAGCAACTTTAATTGTTGATTTTCTGTCTCCTTAGGGCCAAATTGGGTTGTATTTGTGTCGTAATAACGCCTATAAGTGTTCTTCACTTCTGGACCTGGGAGGGTCACTATAGGTATAGGCTGTACTTTCCAGCTTCACCCTATACCACCTGATACGAACTGCTAATCAAGATTTTAATTAGCCGAATCGGGGGTGTTAGTGCAGGGCTGGAACAAAAGCTGGTACACGTCTGCCCTCCAGTGTACAGGGTAACTCATTGGTCATTGACTCTGACCCTGGAGACCTAAAGGGTGTATGGCTTTTTCTTTCAACTCGGATACTTATACCACTGATTGACCTCATTGAGTTTTTTTGAGTAACATATTTGTAAACTCAAGTGTGTTAGTGATGGGCTGGAGCAAAAGCCTGCACACACTTTAGCTCTCCAGGGCCAGGGTTAGTGACCGCTGGCGTAACAGAAAAGCTCTCAGATTATGTGACTGAAGCCGACTTGTGGTGATGTCCCCTATCTTACAGTGTAGGGTGCATTTCCCACACTAATGGTTAAGGGTAAGATTGGAGGAGGGGAAGCAGATCCTAGATCTGTACCTAGGGGAAACTTCACCCCAGAGCCTATTTTACCGAGTTGCTGAGGATTTCCTCGATCTTCCTGTACTCCGATGAGCCTCTCTCCACCTTCCCCCGGTACACAATCAACTGCTGCCGGTCCTTCAGGTCCCTGTACGTCTGATTGGGCAAAAGAACCGCCAATCAATCATCATGCCACATAATGATAAATAGCATGTGATGCCAGTATAAGAGATTAAATGTTATCCGTACTGTCAATGATATCATTTGCCACAATTGTTTGAGTTCTTGCGCACTAGGCATTGTAGGCATAGTATTAAACTGCAGTACTGTTACCAATGTAAGTTATGTCAAAATACTGTAACAGTAGTGCTAGAGACATATGATGTAGTTCTACATAAATATTTGACTTGCCTGGTTAAAAAAAGGTTGAAATAAAAAATAAATAGATAATCAATACTCATTATAGTGCTTTAAAACATGGAAGTTGGTAGAAGTTACCTCTAACCACTGATCCAGGGTCAGCCCATTTTTCTATGACTCTAAGGGTTAAGGTTAGGATATGGGATTGCATAATGTGATCCTAGATCTGTGGTTAGGGGTGATTCCTACATCGAGCTATAACATGTGTGTCTGTCAGATGTCTCACATTGATGATGACGTCGTGACACTTATACTTCTGCGCCAAACTGATCTTCTGCTCCGCGTCTTCAACCAGGTTTACGTAATCCTGCAACACCTAGGAGTAGAAAGGAGAAGAGGGACAGAAAGAGACGGATGAGCGACTAAAAGAAATGTGGCAACACATCTGCATGATGTGGCATAACAATCAGTGTAATCCCTAAAAACGAAAACACACAGCATCTAGCTATGAATTAAATTCTATTTAGTGCCATTTTCTGGTTTAATTTGAGCTATTATGCGTATGGCATTTTGAATTGTCCAATTCAACTGCATTGCATGTAATGTGCCACACCCAATATATCTGCAGAATACTGAAAACAATGGAAATAGAGACCAGTGCTTATTTCAGGTGATTTTAAAAACACAGTACCACCTGGTGTTCAGACTGGGGAAGTGCAGCTGTAGTTGTCCTACCTACCTGTACTGGTGCGTTGTTTTTCTGAAGGATGTCCACTATTCTATGGAAGCCAATGGGAGACCTCTTCTTGGTGTAGCCCAGCCAGTTCTTGGTGGTGAACAGAGCGTCCACATCGAACCAGGCTTTCAGCTTCGCCCTCGCACCCAGACATGTGAGGAGAAACTGTTTATCTGAAATCTGGATGATGACAAAACTTGGGAGTTATTACAATCATTGAATGTTGTTAAACCTGGAAACAAACATTCTCCCTTAACTCTGTTGGGGAATAGGGTTGAAGGCAAATCGATGTCTTTCTTGACAACTTCAGCTCAATGAAGGTCTTAAAATAGTTGGACAGATGGATTGGCATGAATAACAAAAATGTACATATGGTCTCATTGCAAACGGAGCCAGAATATTGTTGAACGAAAAGATTCACAACAGTGACTCAAGCCAGACACATTTACCTAGTAATAAAGACAAGGCCCAGTTAATTCAAAAACAAAATGGACAGACAAATACTCATGTGTAGTCCGAGTTTCTCTCTCTCTCTCTTACCCTGAACGTCTTCCGTATGTTGGCTGGACTGCTGAACGTGCCCTGTGGGAGAGACTGGGCTAGTTAGTTGATGTTGTGCACACAGACACAGATACAGACCCAGGCACACACGCACAAACAGACCTTAATCAACTCCAACCATAATGTTATTTCAATTAACAACAAGACCAATTATTAAATGTTTGGATATAATGGCAATATTTATAATATAAAAGATTGATAGATTAATGCACAGATTAATGCATTTTTACATCAACACTGATTAACACTAGGTTCCCTACTACAGCCAGGTAACTGACAATCTCTGTCTCCATCTTGTGGTCGCAATAGAGAATTACAGTCAGAAAAAAACTGACTCCGTAGCACAGTGGTCATCAAGCCTGACCGCTACAGGGTGTGCCGGCTCTGGCTCCAGTCCAGCCCTAACAGGACTAACACCACATTCACCTGATCAACTTATCATCATGCCAAATCTGGAGCACTTGCTCGTACTGGAACAAAAGCCTGCACACCCTGTGGTTCTCCAGGACCAGGTTTGAGGGCCACTTCAGTTCCAGAACTCACATCAGACTCCCCATAATGGTAGAAGCAGGAGTAGTAGAGAGTAGTGATGATGGGCATGTTGAGGATGGAGGCTTTCCGCGGGTATTTCTTAAAGATGTCCGCCTGGCCGCTACTCTCCACCTGTTTGTCGTTTGCCTGAACGGGGAACACATGGAAGTTTTGGTTTTAAAACCTACATAAAGCTGTCATAAGCATGGTTTGATATGACGTATGGTTAGCCTGGAGAAACAGAAAAGGGAAGGTTTGGAATGTTCGGTTTTAAAGCCTACATAAACATGTCAAACATGACATAGGATTTGACATATTATGCAATGATCGAGCTTATGACAAAATATGTCAAAGCGTAGGTATCTGTGGCGAAACTGTTCTCCCAAATTACACATTGAAACCTTATGGCGACCATATTAGTGCGCCATGCTTTTTAACAGATTTCAAACAAGATTTTATTTAAAGCGCAAAATAAAATGTTACTACTGTACCATGAGCAAGATTCAGCCATTGGTGTTCTTCAGTCGAGTATGTTTAAAAAATAGCAGCGGTTTCTCACCTCGATGATAATCTGCCTTTCCAGGAGTGTGTAGTGGTCTTGAACGTGAGTGGCATCGTCTGGTGAGAAGGGGAGACTGCAACAAAGTCCATGGTGCTAGTTAGTAACGCTGTTCTCCAAAGCTAATCCTGCTGTGTAGTATCTCTGACTCCAGGAGTAGGTAACATTCAAATGTGTTAAATGACCTTACTTCAGGAAAAGGTTTGTACGACCTTGTATGATTTAAAAACACCCCAGTCAACAATATCAAAATGTGGCAGAAAATGGGAAAAGAAAAAGATGCTGTTCATGAGAGAAAAGTTTGGATTCTTTACCTTGGTTCTGTTCCTTAGGGTACGCAACGGAAAACATTTTGCAACAGAAAACGAAAATCAGCACTTCTTTTTTGGACGCGGTCATGTAGTGCCTTCCTGTGTCTGTACGAATTCTTCCGTTTTGTGCCTAATGAACACGACCCTGAGACGTGAGGTAATGTGGAGTGGATCTTTACCTGAGGCAGTTCTTCAGAAAGTCCCTCCTCTTGTTCTCGTCTCTGATGTTGAGGTGATCTCTGTACTGCATGAGCTGAATATGGAGATGGAAACAGAGGAAGGTGCATTGAGATTTAAAACCATCAACAACCATTGAGTGCAGAGCATTAAAAGGCACAATCTGTATTGTTCATTTCAACTCCACCGTCAGCGGTGTCACAGACAGTTTTCAGGGATACAATATCTTCAACTGAGCTTCCTTTTCCCCTGAAAACCGGATGTGGAGACCCTGCTCATGCATTTATTTTACACCTGCTATGTTAGGTTATTTCAACTCAAATGTGCTGCCCCTGCACTTGTTTGACACATTTTAGGATGGACTGAAATGTAACTGAATTAGACTTTTGAGGTAACTGTCCCCCCCAGAGTGGCTTGGCAGTTCATGGGAAGTACATACCGCCATGTCTTCTGTTCTGTCCAGGGACCTTGATGACACGAGAGAAAAGAGGACTGATCAGAATGCCTGCATACAAGTAGCAAGTTGACCACACAGTACCATGATTTGGGTACACAATGGAAAATATTTAAAATCTTTTGCAAAATAATTCTTAAAATGGACAAATCCTGACAGTCCCTCCCTGTTTCAGTCTGTTTTATTTCCTTTGGTGCCTTATAAACACAACTCAGATGCTACACTCCTTGAACAGGAGCGGGAAAAACCAGTCCAACAAGGTTACATGACAACTACATTGATACAATCTTATGGCTTAAAGGATACAGTGCATTCGGAAAGTATTCAGACCCCTTGACTTTTTCCACATTTTGTTACCATTACAGCCTTATTCTAAAATTGATTACAATTGTTTTTTTCCCCCCACTCATCAATCTACACACAACACCCCATAATGACAAAGCAAAAACTGCCTTTTGGTTTTTAGAAATGTTTGCAAATTTATATATATATATATATATATATATATATATATATATATATATATATATATATATATATTTTTTTTTTCAATATTACATTTACATAAGTATTCAGACCCTTTACTCAGTACTTTGTTGAAGCACCTTTGGCAGCGATTACAGCCTCGAGTCTTGGATATGACGCTACAAACTTGGCACAACTGTATTTGGGGAGATTCTCCCATTCTTCTCTGCAGATCCTCCCAAGCTCTGTCAGGTTGGATGGGGAGCGTCACTGCACAGCTATTTTCAGGTCTCTCCAGAGATGTTCGATCGGGTTTAAATCCAGGCTTTGGATGGGCCACTCAAGGACATTCAGAGACTTGTCCCGAAGCCACTCCTGCGTTGTCTTGGCTGTGTGCTTAAGGTCGTTGTCCTGTTGAAGGTGAACCTTCACCACAGTTTGGGGCGCTCTGGAGCAGGGTTTTCATCAAGGATCTCTCTGTACTTTGCTCCGTTCATCTTTGCCTTGATCCTGACTAGTTTCCCTGTCCCTGCCGCTGAAATACATCCCCACAGCATGATGCTGCCACCCCCATGCTTCACCATAGGGATGGTGCCAGGTTTCCTCCAGACATGACGCTTGGCATTCAGGCCAAAGAGATCAATCTTGGTTTCATCAGACCAGAGAATCTTGTTTCTTATGGTCCGAAAGTCTTTAGGTACCTTTTGGCAAACTCCAAGCGGGCTGTCATGTGCCTTTTACTGAAGAGTGGCTTCCGTCAGACTGACCATCAGGTTCTTGGTCACCTCCCGGACCAAGGCCCTTCTCCCCCAATTGCTCATCTTGGCCGGGCGGCCAGCTGTAGGTAGAGTCTTGGTGGTTCCAAAATTCTTCAATTTAAGAATGATGGTAGCCACTGTATTCTTGGGGACCTTCAATGTTGGAGACATTTTTTGGTACCCTTCCCCAGATCTGTGCCTCGACACAATCCTGTCTCGTTATTTCTGTTTTTTCTTTTAATACATTTGCAAAAATGTCCAAAAACTTGTTTTCACTTTCTCCTTATGGGGTATTGTGTGTATATTGATGAGAAAAAATAATGAATCCATTTTAGAATAAGGCTGTAACATAACAAAATGTGGAAAAAGTAAAGGGTTCTTACGACTTTCCGAATGCACTGTATTTTAGAGAATTGTTACTCACTTGAAAAGCTCCACCAAAAGCTTCTGTTCTCCTATTTCCTTCAGGTAGTGGATATAATGACTAAGAGCTATTTCTCTTGTTATCAACTCCCGGAAGAGAATCTCTGCACAGAAACAAGGTGAACTGTCATTATTTGCAGAATATTTGCCATGTGCACTTAACTTTTGCAACATCCAAAGTTTGCAACTGTTATTGTTCTTAAGGAATAATATATGCCATTTAGCAGATGCTTTTGTCAGCATGAGTACATTTTCAACACCTGGGAATAATAAATAAAAAAGGTAGAACTAAATGTAGAAGACGAAGAAAATAGAAAAATAAAAGGTGCAAAATTTGCACTGGTGTAAATTCCTGGTAACTCAACCAGAATAGAGTGAGGTAAAAAAAAAAGTTCAATCTAATGAAAAAAAAAAAACGGATTAAAAACCTTACCTTTACTTAATGACTTCTTTAAATATATTAAAACCTGCAATGAGAGGTTACAGAACAGTATAAGTATACTGAACAAAAATATAAACACAACATGTAAAGTGTTGGTCCCATGTTTCATGAGCTGAAATAAAAGATCCCAGAAATGTTCCACAAAAAGCGCACAAAAAGCTTATTTCTCTAAAATGTGGTGCACCAATTTGTTTACATCCCTGATAGTGAGCATTTCTCTTTTGCCAAAATAATCAATCCACCTGACAGGTGTGGCATATCGTGAAGCTGATTAAACAGCATGATCATTACACAGGTGCACCTTGTGCTGGGTACAATAAAAGGCCACTCTAAAATGTGCAGTTTTATCACACAACACAATGCCACATATGTCTCAAGTTGAGGGAGCTTGCAATTGGCATGCTGACTCCAGTCAATCAGAACTGTTGCCAGAGAATTGAATATTCATTCCTCTACCATAAGCCATCTCCAACATAATTTTAGAGAATATGGCAGTACGTCCAACTGGCCTCACAATTGTCCGAAACAGTCTCAGGGAAGCTCATCTGCATGCTTATCATCCTCACCAGGGTCTTGACCTGACTGCATTTCAGCGTCGTAACCGACTTCAGTGGGCAGATGCTCACCGTCGATGGCCACTAGCACGCTGGAGAAGTGTGCTCTTCACAGATGAATCCCGGTTTCAACTGTATCGGGCAGATGGCAGACAGAGTATATGGTGTCGTGTGGGAGTTCAGTTTGCTGATGTCAACGTTGTGAACAGAGTGCCCCACGGTGGCGGTGGGGTTATGGTATGGGCAGGCATAAGCTACGGACAACAAACCCAATTGCATTTTATCAATGGCAATTTGAATGCACAGAGATACCGTGAAAAGATCCTGAGGCCCATTGTCGTGCCATTCATCTGCCGCCATCACCTCATGTTTCAGCATGATTATGCACAGACCCATGTCGAAAGGATCTGTACACAATTCCTTGAAGCTGAAAATGTCCCAGTTCTTCCATGGCCTGCATACTCACCAGACATGTCACCCATTGAGCATGTTTGGGATGCTCTGGATCGACGTGTACAACAGCGTGTTCTAGTTCCAGCAACTTTACACAGGCATTGAAGAGGAGTGGGACAACATTTCACAGGCCACAATCAACAGCCTGATCAACTCTATGTGAAGGAGATGTGTCGCGCTGCATGAGGCAAAAGGTGGTCACTCCAGATACTGACTGGTTTTCTGATCAACGCCCATAACTTTAAAAAAAGTATCTGTGACCAACAGATACATATCTGTGTTCCCAGTCATGTGATATCCATAGATTAGGGCCTAATTTATTTATTTCTATTGACTGATTTCCTTAAATGAACTGTAAGTCGGTAAAATCTTTGAAATTGTTGCATGTTGCGTTTATATTTTTGTTCATTGTAATAAAAATGATGTTTTCTTTCAACTAGAGTCAAATCAAATCGTACCGCAGTGATGACGTTTCCATCATGTGCATTCACAGCCTCGTCCAATAGCAGCAGTTTGTCCTGTAAGGAGCGGAACTTCTCCAAAGAGTAGACCTATGAGAAAATACAATCATGGACTGAGTTAGAATAATACAATATTAATATTATATCACAGTCCATAGAATTGTTAAATACATAAAGCAGAGTATTTGCTGGAGCATTATAAAACCGATGATAATAACAACCTAATAAACTGTATGCCATTTAGCAGACACTTTTATCCAAAGTGACTAACAGTAGGCATAACAACAGTCAGCTTACAATTTACAGTCAGTTTGAAGACAAATAAATGTTGATTTTACACCATTGATCCTACCTTTCCCTGCTGCATCCTCTTCACAGTCTCCTCAGGGGTCCAGTCACTGACGTAGTCCTGCCACAACAAGATGACGTCATCATTAATAGACCAACGACAGTCCAGTAAATACAGTATTAGTGATGTTAGTTTAGTTTGTGGAACAACTTTTCAGAGTGCTCTGAAATATACTGATTATGTGTAACATAAAACATATCTTACCTTGTATTCAGATTTTGGTTTCCGAAGTTCCGGGGCGTAATTTCGGATGGATGGATCACCGAAAGCTATAAAATACTAGAAAAGTTGAGAACCACGCTTTTCAAAATAGCATTTTTCACAAACATATGGCAAAAATCGAGTAACAACTCTTGCTAAAATGTTACCCACACTCAGAGAAGGACTGGAAGCTCCCAGTTTTGGCCTTTCCTAAAAAATGAGAGAGTGTGTGTTAATTTATAAGTAAATACTTATGTTGACATTAGTATTCGCATTGAGAATGTGCAAAACTAGGGACAATGGTTAGTGTATAGCTAGAGCTCATTGGTGTTTCTTATAGATTCAAAACTGTACCGAGGGCAAATCTGTTTGACAGAATGAAGCGAACCCATTTTGATTGGGTCGAATGCAACGGTCACAAAATCGGTTATCCCAAACTCAAAAATCGACCCACAACACAACACTTCCAATCTAAATACACCCAACGAGAATGGCCTTAAAAACCTGTCAAGAGGTGGACTGAGTTGTACCTTTGAATAAGGAGCTTAAGGAGTAGCCAGAACTATTCTTGGGCAACGAAGGGGCAGTGTGGATTTTGGGGAAGCTCTGGTCCCGCACCTCTCCTGTGGAGCGATTGCTGGATTCTGTCTCCTTGACCGACCACGAGATACCTGAAGGAACACCAACATTTAGGGCCACAACTTACAACATTTAGGCCCAGAACCATTCAAGTTACTAGCAAACGTACTGGTCCTAAGTGAACTTATCACAAAACTTAAAAAGGCACAGTCCATTCGTTTTCTGTTTCCCTTGTGGCAACGAACCAAATTACAAAGAATCAACCTAAATTATAAACACACATAGTGTCTGTTGCTTTATTTAGGAAATTACATTGAGTTCAAAACATTAAGAACACCTTCTAAATATTGAGTTTAATACACAATCCATGTCTCAATTGTCTCAAGGATTAAAAATTCTTATTTAACGTGTCTCCTCCCCTTCATTTACACTGATTG
Organism: Salvelinus fontinalis; assembly: GCF_029448725.1. Taxonomy (NCBI): domain Eukaryota; kingdom Metazoa; phylum Chordata; class Actinopteri; order Salmoniformes; family Salmonidae; genus Salvelinus; species Salvelinus fontinalis. The sequence goes on from NC_074684.1 coordinate 12,744,154, forward strand.
AAGTGGATTAATAATGGATCATAGATTTCACCTGGATTCACCTGGTCAGTCTATATAATGGAAAGAGCAGGTGTTCATAATGTTTTGTATACATTCAATGTATAATTCTATTGTAGCACTTTTCATTGTTCGGTTTACACCAATGACTGCACCAACCTCATCTTGGCACTTGCAAAGACCCATTAATTGTCAGCACGCCACCTTTTTTTTTTTTACAGGAAAGAGAACATACAGACTGCACCTTTTTAAAAGAATAGTTCACTTAAAAAGCTTTTAATATTTTGTTCATTAGTCTACGGTTAATACAATCACCCAAAATGTATGTCACTCAGCAGTCAAGTTTTCAATATAGTGCACTTTCAGTACAGAGAAAAAACTGATGATGGACAGTTCTCTTACTTCCAACAGGCTCTCCACTCCAGCTGACCTTCTCCACATCATCTTCTTCATCCTCTTCCTCTACCAGGCTGCGGATACTGTTCACAGCCCGCTTGGATTCCTTTAGCTTAAATACATTAGAAATAGAAAAAACATGTTTATGTTCACACTACATTTCTGTACCTTGACAGTCCAATGTGAGCAAGTATGTTTCCAAACTTCAGATGCCACATACCCAGCCGCTGGCCATGTTTACATTTGCTAAAAGTTTCCACAATTGTCTTTCTTTGGTGTCCTACCCTTGTGTGATAGGGTAAGCTAGTTAAAGTATCCAAATGTAACATACATAAGAGGTGGCTAACCCTCCTCTTGAAGATCTTTAGGATTTGTAGGCTTCTGCTCAAGCCCTGCTCAAACACACCGGTTTGATGTGCAGCTGATTAATAGAATCAAGTGTGCTGGAGCAAAAGCCTGCATACTCAGTAGTTTAACAGGAAGAGGATTGTTCTCAACAACAGGTTATGATCAATAATATCAAAGGCTGCACTGAAATCTAATTTCTGAAATCCAATTTCTTTCAACCAGTCAGTCATTTGTGTCAGTGCAGTACATGTTGAGTGCCCTTCTCTAGAAGCATACTGAAAGTCTGTTATTAATTTGTTTACAGAGAAATAGCATTGTATTTGGTCAATACATTTTTTCCAACAGTTTGCTAAGAGCTGGCAGCAAGCTGATAGGTCTGCTGTTAGAACCAGTAAAGGCCTCTTTGCTAATCTTGGGTAGCAGAATGACTTTGGCTTCCCTCCAGGCCTGAGGACAAAGACTTTCCTCTAGGCTCAGATTAAAGATATGACAGATAGGAGTGGCTATAGTCAGCTACCATCCTCAGTAGCTTTCCATCTAAGTTGTCAATACTTGGAGGTTTGTCATTATTGATCTATAACAATTACTTTTTCACCTCTCCCACACTAACTTGACAAAATTCAAACTTACTACAACGCTTTTCTTTCATTATTAGTTTTTTTTATGCAGAGTACGATGGCTCACTGTTCATTGTTGGCATTTCCTGCCTAAGTTTGCCCACTTTGCCAATGAAGTAATCATTAAAATAATTGGTAACATCAAATGGTTTTGTGATGATATATCATGGTGCCCCGAGAAGATGGCTGACATTTTACTGTGTTTTTTTGCATTATTTGTAACATAATGTTGCTGCTATCGTCTCTTATGACCAAAAATAACTTCTGGACATCAGAACAGCGATTACTCACCACGAACTGCTAGAAGCTTTTTTTTCCTTTAATGAGTCCGACGAGAAGGACATACTGCTTTCCCGGGAACAGGCCCAAATCCCCGTCATTTGTGTGAAGAAAAGACGGAGCAAAAGAGGGCGGAGGTTGGGCTGCCTTCTGAGAATTTGTAGGCGATCGAATAAACCCCCACTGCCTTCCGATCTACTAGCTAACTTGCAATCATTGGAAAATAAAATTGATGACCTACGAGGAAGATTAAACTACCAACGGGACATTAAAAACAGTAATATCTTATGCTTCACGGAGTCGTGGCTGAACGACGACATCAACATAAGCTGGTTATACACTGTATCGGCAGGATAGAACAGCAGAGTCTGGTAAGACAAGGGGTGGCGGACTATCTATATTTGGAAACAACAGCTGGTGCACGATATCTAAGGAAGTCTTGAGGTTTTGCTCGCTTGAGGTAGAGTATCTCATGATAAGCTGTAGACCACACCATCCACCTAGAGAGTTCTCATCTGTATTTTTCGTAGCTGTCTACATAACACCACAGACCGAGGCTGGCACTAAGACAGCACTCAATGAGCTGTATTCCGCCATAAGAAAACAGGAAAACGCTCACCCAGAGGAGCCACTCCTAGTGGCCGGGGACTTTAATGCAGGGAAATTACAGGCAACATCCACACTGAGCTAAAGGCTGGAGCTGCCGCTTTCAAGAAGTGGGACTCTAACCCAGAAGCTTATAAGAAATCCCGCTATGCCCTTCGACAAACCATCAAACAGGCAAAGCATCAATACAGGACAAAGATCGAATCGTACAACACCGGCTCCGACACTCATCGGATGTGGCAGGGCTTGCAAACTATTACAGACTACAAAGGGAAGCACAGCCGAGAGCTGCCCAGTGACACGACCCTACCAGATGAGCTAAACTACTTCTATGCTCTCTTCGAGGAAAATAACACTGAAACATGCATGAGAGCACCAGCTGTTCCGAACGACTATGTGATCACGCTCTCTGCAACCAATGTGAGTAAGACCTTTAAAGAGGTAAACATTTAGGGCCAGACGGATTACCAGGACGTGCACTCAGAGCATGCACTGACCAACTGGCAAGTGTCTTCACTGATAATTTCAACCTCTCCCTGTCCGAGTCTGTAATACCAACATGTTTCAAGCAGACCACCATTGTCACTGTGCCCAAGAACTCGAAGGTAACCTGCCTAAATGACTACCAACCCATAGCACTCACGTTTGTAGCCATGAAGTGCTTTGAAACGCTGGTCATGGCTCACATCAACACCATTATCCCAGAAACCCTAGACCCACTCCAATTTGCATACCGCCCTATCAGATCCACAGATGATGCAATCTCTATTGCACTCCACACTGCCCTTTTCCACCTGGACAAAAGGAACACCTATGTGAGAATGCTATTCATTGACTACAGCTCAGTGTTCAACACCATAGTGCCCTCAAAGCTTATCAATAAGCTAAGGACCCTGGGACTAAACACCTCCCTCTGCGACTGGATCCTGGACTTCCTGACGGGCCGCCCCCAGGTGGTAAGGGTAGGTAACAACACATCCGCACCGCTGATCCTCAACACAGGGCCCCTCAGGGGTGCATGCTCAGTCCCCTCCTGTACTCCCTCTTCACTCATGACTGCACGGCCAGGCACGACTTCAACACCATCATTAAGTTTGCCGATGACACAGCACTGGTAGGCCTGATCACCAACAACAACGAGACAGCCTATAGGGAGGTGGTCAGAGACCTGGCCATGTGGTGCCAGGACAACAACCTCTCCCTCAACATGATCAAAACAAAGGATGATTGTAGACTACAGGACAAGGAGGACCGAGCACACACCCATTCTCATTGACGGGGCTGTAGTGGAGCAGGTTGAGAGCTTCAAGTTCCTTGGTGTCCACATCCCCAGCAAACTAACCTGGTCCAAGCACACCAAGACAGTTGTGAAGAGGGCACGACAAAACCTATTCCCCCTCAGGAAACTGAAAAGATTTGGCATGGGTCCTCAGATCCTCAAAAGGTTCTACAGCTGCACCATCGAGAGCATCCTGACTGGTTGCATCACTGCCTGTTATGGCAACTGCTCGGCCTCCGACCGCAAGGTACTACAGAGGGTAGTGCGAACGGCCCAGTACATCACTGGGGCCAAGCTTCCTGCCATCCAGGACCTATAGACCAGGCGGTGTCAGAGGAAGGCCTTAAAAAATGTCAAAGACTCTAGCCATCCTAGTAATAGTCTGTTCTTTCTGCTACCGCACGGCAAGTGGTTCCGGAGCGCCAAGGTCCAAGCGGCTTCTAAACAGCTTCTACCCCCAAGCTATAAGACTCCTGAACATCTAATCAAATGGCTACCCAGACTATTTGCATCCCCCCCTTTACGCCGTTGCTAGTCTCTGTTATTATCTATGCATAGTCACTTTAATAACTCTACCTAAATGTACATATTACCTCAACTAACCGGTGCCCCCACACATTGACTCTGTACCGGTACCCCCTGTATATAATCTCGCTATTGTTATTCTACTGCTACTCTTTAATTACAAGGGGCTTGTAAGTAAGCATTTCACCTGAGTATTCGGCGCATGTGACTAATGCAATTTTTATTCCATGAAAGATGGAAGTTGCATTTGTCTTTCTGCCCATAATTTAATTTAAAGTACTCCAAAGTTCTTTATATCATAGATCTTGGATTCATAATACAGTTTCTTCTTCTTACTGTTTAGTCACATCATTTCTCAATTTGCAGTAAATCAGCCAGTAAGATGTGCAGCCAGACTTTTTAGGCACTCCTTTCAACCATACAGTTTACCAATTCCTCATCAATACATATTGCCTTAACAGTGGATCAGGTCATAGGTTAGGTAAGCCCTTCTCATGACTAATTCCACGTCCCTTTTGATTAGCTGAGGTGATTTGGTAAAGTGTGAAACAAACACTCTATCAAGAAACAATTGATCTTTGATTGCCATTGGAAACCTTGAACACAACTTAATTATCATACAAAAATGACTTGACGAATACAAAAGATAAACTTACTGTTAGCGGTTTTACCAGAGATTTCCCCAGAGTACATGTATCTTTTGTATTTGTAAAATCTATTTGGGGTGATATAAAAGTAGAATTTCTGAGGTTCCATAACTGTATTGCACACAATGATTATTAACAGTTAGACAGAGCGTTGGGACAGCTGTACACATTGGCCCCGCGGTGGTCGATTGTTAACTTTAGTATGTAAGAAAAATCAAGTCAGCTACCCCCAGTTCAAACCGGTTGGTATATTATTTATTTCATGGGTTTTAGTTTCAGTTTACTATAAAAACCTTGCAGGGCATTATATATGGAATAGGGTGCCATTTGGGACACCCCTAAGACTTTCAAGTTATTTACCTTGGTAAAGTCATCATCTTCATCATCAAATGTGAAAGCTTTGAACTTCGAATTGTTCCAGTATTCCTCCTCATCTGGTTTACCCCTTGTCATCTGGAACAGAGTAAGTTACATTTACTGCACATTGTTTATACCACAGAAGGATATATCATATCTCTATTGTTTATACAACCATTGCGGATGCGTCCTTAGTACAACAACAGCAACCATATCAAGCGGTTTCAGACATAAGGCAGCAGGTTTGAGTCCTCCAAAATGTGCTACATTAGTCTCAGAAGTGGGATGGTGCTACAGTGAGATCAGCGGAAACATCCCTTGGATCCATGGGAGACATGAGGTAGTTAAACATAGAGGCGTGCTTCAGAAGGGGGAGGTGTCTTTTACAACACCAGGAATGTTATCAGAAAGTTGAGACTTCTTGGCATAGCCTAATGGCAAAAAAAATCAAAGTTCATTTGTCACATTAAAACAGATAAGCAGATGTTAAAGCAGGTGCAGCGAAATGCTTATGTTTCTAGCTTCAGCAGTGCAGTAAGTGTCTAACAGTACAATACTGTGTACGGACAGTATGGACAACATACAGTGCATTCGGAAAGTATTCAGACCCCTTGACTTTCCACATTTTGTTACGTTACAGCCTTATTCTAAAATTGATTAAATAGTTTTTTCCCCTTCAATCTACACACAATACCCCATAATGACAAAGCAAAAAGAGGTTTAGACATTAACATAAGTATTCAGACCCTTTACTCAGTACTTTGTTGAAGCACCTTTGACAGCGATTACAGCCTCGAGTCTTCTTGGGTATGATGCTACAAGCTTGGCACACCTGTATTTGGGGAGTTCCTCCCATTCTTCTCTGCAGATCCTCTCAAACTTTGTCAGGTTGGATAGGGAGCATCACTGCACAGCTATTTTTAGGTCTCTCCAGAGATGTTCGATAGGGTTCAAGACCAGGCTCCTGCTGGGCCACTCAAGGACATTCAGAGACTTGTCTCAAATCCACTCCTGCATTGTCTTGGCTGTGTGCTTAAGGTCGTTGTCCTGTTGAAAGGTGAGGTGAAAGGAGCAGGTGGAAGGTGGAAGGAGCAGGTTTTCATCAAGGATCTCGCTGTACTTTGCTCCGTTCATCTTTCCCTCGATCCTGACTAGTCTCCCAGTCCCTGCCACTGAAAAGCATCCCCACCACGCTTCACCATAGGGATGGTGCCAGGTTTCCTCCTCTTGGCATTCAGGCCAAAGAGTTCACTCTTGGTTTCATCAGACAAGAGAATCTTGTTTCTCATGGTCAGAGTCTTTAGGTGCCTTTTGGCAAACTCCAAGCGGGCTGTCATGTGCCTTTTACTGAGGAGTGGTTTCCGTCTGGCCACTCTACCATAAAGGCCTGATTGGTGGAGTGCTGCAGAGATGGTTGTCCTTCAGGACGGTTCTCCCATATCCACAGAGGAACTCTGGAGCTCTGTCAGAGTGACCATTGGGTTCTTGGTCACCTCCCTGACCAAGGCCCTTCTCCCCCGATTGCTCAGTGTGGCCAGGCGGCCAGCTCTAGGAAGAGTCTTCGTGGTTCCAAACTTCTTGGCGGCCACTGTGGCGGCCACTGTGTTCTTGGGGTCCTTCAATGCTGCAGAAATGTTTTGGTACCCTTCCCCAGATCTGTGCCTCGACACAATCCTGTCTCGGAGCTCTACAGACAATTCCTTCGACCTCATGGCTTGAAATAAGGTATTTCCATAAGTACAAACATTTCTAAAAACCTGTTTTCACTTTGTCATTATGTGGTATTGTGTGTAGATTGGTGAGTATTTTTTTAAATATATATACATTTTAGAATAAGGCAGTAACTTAACAAAATGTGGAAAAAGTCAAGGGTTCTGAATACTTTCCGAATGCACTGTATAAGTAGGAAAAGGTATGCCCAGCAGTAGTTATATAGGATGAGCTACTGTATGTCGAGAATACAGTATGTATATATAAAATGAGTAAACATTTAGCGTAATTTCTCAGAGATCAAATAAAAATTTCAACAAAATAATGTTGCAGGAATGCTAATCTTATCTGTTTCTAACTACAGAAATGATTTCAGAACAATAAACATTATGTAAACATTACTAAAATAGTAAATGACTATGTACATAGGGCAGCAGTCTCTAAGGTACAGGGTAGGGTAACGGGTGGTAGCTGGCTAGTGACAGTGTCTAAGGTGCAGGGCAGTGTACTGGGCGGATGTCGGCTAGTGATGGACATAGAAGCTGTTTTTCAGTCTCTCGGTCCCAGCTTTGATGAACCTGTACTGTGTTTGCCTGCTAGATGATAGCCAGATGAACAGGTCATGGCTCGAGTGGCTGAGGTCCTTGATTATCTTCTTGGACTTCCTGTGACACAAGGTGCTGTAGATGTCCTGGACCCCCGGGGATGCGTTGAGATGACCCCACCACCCTCTGAAGAGCCCTGCGGTTGTGTGCAGTGAAGTTGCATGAGATGATACAGCCCGACAGAATGCTCAATGGTGCATCTGTAGAAGTTTGTGAAGGTCTTAGGGGCCAAGCCGAATTTCTTCAGCCTTCTGAGTTTGAAGAGGCGCTGTTGCTCCTTATTCGCCACAATGTTGGTGTGAAGGGACCATTTCAGGAACTTGAAGCATTCGACTTTCTCCACTGTGGCCATGTCGATGACTATGTTCTATAAGGACAGAAAAAAGCTAGGCTTGCTGGTTCAAGTCCCAACCGGGCTTCCTCCAGAATTCGCTACTGTATCCAAAATGTCATAGAATATTCAAATATAGTCTTTTCACTAGCCTGTAGGTCAGGGGTAGACAGCCCTGGTCCTGGAGTGCCATAGGCACTTCGTGTTTTTGATTTTACCAACCTGGAAGACCAGGTGTGTTGAACTTAGACAATCAATGAACTGATCAAAAGCTCAGTTGGTCAAGTGTAGTGCCTAGTTGGAACAAAATCCGGCAGTACCTACAGCACTCCAGGAACAGGGTTGCCTACCCCTGCTGGAGGCCTAACTGAAATGCTTCTTGAGATTGTAGCTGACACACTTGGTCAGTGTCAGCATGTACTGTGCACTTTGTTTCCACTAGCCCAATATATTAGAGCTCTGATTAATTATTTCATTAATTAATGAGACAAGGTCTAAGGGCATTCCATAGCGACTGCGTTCCAGATAACTCATGGTCTAATGCAATGATTTATATGTACACTAGATGACTACCAGGGGACACGGTTTTGAAGCCACTGTACCTCCATCTTGGCACTCCCCTACCATTGTAAAAAAGCTATAGAAATGCATTTATGAATGTCTATATTTGTTTTTGGCAAATGTATTACATTATAGACACCTTAATGCATACTTTGAAATTATATTATGTGAGCTAAACATAAAAATATATTTACTTTAAAGTAAAAACAAAAAAATGTACGTTACTGTCCCCACTACAACAAAAACATACTTAAATACATGTAACTTTGTCCTATAAACATTTAATTGAAAAACTGTAGAATTCCATTCACATTATAGAATTCCATAAAATGTTATCATTGGTCCAATGACTACTTGTTAGCTGCTTGTGTCCCGCATCTGAAGCCACATCCATAATTGGTAGATGGTTCTGATTGGAGAATCGCTGTTTACGGTGCCGAGCAGTGAACAAGAAACTTAAATCCAGTTTTTAGATGATACCCCCTTCCCCAAATCAAAATCAAATATGAATACCAATGCACACACGTTTCCTTTACTACCCTTCTGGGGCAGCACCTGCCTGTTTTGCGGGACTCATTAGCTATCAAGAAACAGGTGTCAACCAGTCAGGTGTGCGCACAAAGCAAAAACAAAACATTGGCATCCATATTGTACTAAACAAAAAATTAATATAAATGCAACAATGAAAGATTTTACTGAGTTACAGTTAATATAAGGAAATCAGTCAATTGAAATAAATAAATTAGGCCCTAATCTATGGATTTCACATGACTGGGAATACAAATATGAATTTGTTGGTCACAGATACCTTAAAAAAGGTAGAGGAGTGGACCAGAAAACCAGTCAGTATCTGGTGTCACCACCATTTGCCTCATACAGCTCGACAAATCTCCGTCGCATAGAGTTGATCAGGCTGTTCATTGTGGCCTGTGGAATGTTGTCCCACACCTCTTCAATGGCTGTGTGAAGTTGCTGGATATTGGTGGGAACTGGAACACGCTGTCGTACACGTTGATCCAAAGCATCCCAAACATGCTCAATGGGTGACATGTCTGAGTATGCAGGCCAAGGAAGAACTGGGACATTTTCAGTTTCCAGGAATTGTGTACAGATCCTTGTGTCATTATGCTGTGCATTATCATGCTGAAACATGAGGTGATAGCGATGAATTAATGGCATGACCGTAGGTCTCTTTATTGCCATCAATAAAATGCAATTGTGTTCGTTGTCCATAGCTTATACCTGCCCATACCATAAACCCACTGTCACCATGGGGCACTCGGTTTACAACGTTGGCATCAGCAAACTGCTCGCCCACACGACACAATACATATGGTCTGCGGTTGTGAGGCCGGTTGGACGTACTGCCAAATTCTCTAAAACGATGTTTGAGACAGCTTATGGTAGAGAAATTAACATTAAATCCTTTGGCAACAGCTCTGGTGGACATTCCTGCAGTCAGCATACCAATTGCACACTCCCTCAAAACTTGAGACATCTGTGTCATTGTGTTGTATGACAAATCTGCACATTTTAGAGTGGCCTTTTATTTTCTACAGCATAAGGTGCACCTGTGTAATGGCCATGCTGTATAATCAGCTTCTTGATATTCCACACTTGTCAGGTGGATGGATTATCTTGGCAAAGGAGAAATGCTCACTAACAGGGATGTAAACAAATGTGTGCACAAAATATGAAATAAATAATATTTTTGTGCATATGGAAAATTTCTGCAATCTTTCATTTCAGCTCATGAAACATGGGACCAACACTTTACATGTTGCGTTAATATTTTTCTTCTGTGTAGATTTTGATTTGGGTGGGTGGGGGTGCATCTAAAAACAATCAGAACCGTCTATATATTATGTATGTAGCTTTGGACACATGCTGCTAGCAGGTACAGTCATTGGACCATTAGTTATCTCCACCGCAATCACTATGGATTTCCCTTAGACCTTGTCTTATTAATTCATTAAATAATCAGAGGTCTAATATATTGGGATATGTTTCCCCTGCTACTTTTGCTTCTGACACTATTGTTAGATTTGCACACTCATGACAAACATGGTAAAAAAATAAAATAGACACTAACTACCTTAAGCGCCTATTGATGATAGTATATTCTGGCCGGGAAGTTTTGTTAACAGTCCCGAAGCTTCTCTGAACGTTAAACCGCGTTGTTTGTGGAATGGTTTTGGAAATATGGAACTTATCTTTCATATCAGCTAGAAATAATAAAAACAAAAGTTAAATTACTACACACCTTTTTAGGGTTAGTGTTCCCAAACAGCCATGTCTCCATGTTACAGTGCTTGTTTACGGAAGACAGATGACCACCTGTTCTAATTAGGTATCGTCGAACACCTGTGTGTATGTTTCCTGTAAACTTAACTGGGGATGAAGTGTAGTTTGTCATCTGGTGGCACACACACAGCGTATGGATCTGTGCAAATCTGGTAAAGTTATAGTAAGTGTGTAGTTTTTTTTGGAAAGATTATTTCTCGCTGATATGGAAGACAAGGGCCACATGTTTCTAAAAACCGTTTCACAAGTGATTATTATTGATTTTTGTAACACAGCGTCGGTTTAGAATTGTAGTTCACATGGCCAGCTGTGTGAAAGCTAACCGCTAAAACACTATGGAGATTAGGGTTTTTCGATTGCTAGACAACAGGTAAGTATTCTTCTTGTGAGCCTGTAGCTAGGCTATGATTGTGGTGATTGATGGCAGGTATTTTTGAGGGAGGCAGAGAGGGAAAGGAAAATGTTCTATCATGACTATCTCAGGAAATATCGACATATTTCAGGGCTGTGGAAGAGTGAAGGATAATTAGTAAATGATGGCTCTAAAAGCTCATAAACGAATAATTACCTTCAGAAATGTAGCTATACAGCTGGTTGGTAGCAGTAGACGTCTCTTGGTCGATCTGCCCTACCCTTTGATGGGAAATGTAGTGCGCTTGTGATTTACCGTATGCTTCAAAGAATTAAGGATAACCACAAAAAGACTACAAACGTAATATCTTCATGTATCCTCAATTGTTTTACTTCCGTGTCCCCTGAATTGGTTGTTTTTATTCACGAGTAATATTGTTTTTACTGCCAACGTGATTGTCATTTTAATAACTCACAATAATAACTAATTTAAATTAAAACGTCCAAATAGGGGCAATTGTGGAACCAATGGATCGTAGAGAGACAGGAATCACCTTCCTGTCACACATTTTCCAAACAAAGCAATATGTTTAGTATTAGGATGTGTCTTGATATCAAATACTGTTAGTACTGTAATATAGACTTTATTTGTTTTAAATGTAAGAATAAATATCGGTGCTTTTATTTGGTTTCCACTAGTTACCACAGCCACAAAGACGCTATGTCGTAATAATTAATGGAAAAAAAATATATATATATGATTTTGTCTTAATTGAAGGTAAGGCATAATGTTAAGTAAGATAAATGGTAGAAATAGGCGAGGTGTATGACTGTGTGGCTTTGGGAACTAGTGACGAACATTTTCTTTTGACAGGAACTTCCGCATGTAGCTACATCCGCTTCTTTTCCCCTTGCAGTAATTTCTAGTCCGTTTCTAGTAATTTCTACGGCGAGTGCGCAAGCTCCTTGCATTTCAAAACGAGTTTTCGAGAAAAACCAGGGTCCTAAAACCAAGCACACCGGCGCTCAGGTACATTTCTACGGCCATAACGCAGTTTTAGATAGATTAAATACAAATGATTTACAGTCGGTTTAGCTAAAGTTAATGTTTTGGTTAGCGATTTAATTGAATTATTTGTCAATTAAAAATACATACACAGTAGCTACACTTTGCCATCTAGGTTTATATTACCAACGTTAGCCTGTGGCTAGCTGTGTAGCTAAAGTAGCTCGTCGTCACATTTCATCCTTTTTGGTTATTGGCATTTGTAATTAATTTAGTTAGCCAGCTTTAGGAAATAATTTGAACAGTTTTTTGGTAGTAACTAGCAAATAAGATTAGCTACTGTAGCTAAAACAGTAACTAGACACCGCTGTCATCATGGCGAAATGGGGAGAAGGGGATCCACGCTGGATCGTGGAGGAGAGAGCCGATGCAACAAACGTCAATAACTGGCACTGGTGAGTAACGTTTGTACTTTCTTCAGCTAGATGGGCTGTCTCAGATCCAGTTGAGAAGACCTCGGCAAAAGGCCTTTTTCAAATATCGCATATTTTGTGGGATTCGATTATGCTGTTGTATACATTGCATAACCTGCACCTCCGTTTATCTTCATTTCTGTTCTTGTGAGGGTGATTATCGGCAGATCGTTATCAAGTGAGGTGTTGAGAGAGGCTACAGCAGCATCTGAGCTGTACTGTCCATATCCACCCTAGCCGAGGAACGCTCAACTACGTTTTCTTATGAGAACGAAACGTTCAACTATGTTTTTTTTTTTATGAGATCGGAGTTGAGCGTTCCGTCGCTCTCTACCCTAGACTATTTCTGCGTTTTAAAGATGCACTATGCAGAAACAGCGCCGCCATTTCTTGGTTGCTAAAATTCTAATAGTTAACCTCATTTCAGTTACACTGACAAAACAAGCAAGTATAGTGTAGAGAATCATTGTACTATCTAAACCGCTATGAAATATTTCCCATAACCAAAAATATTGTATTTTCAGCTGTTTGAAGCTGGTGTACAATACCAAAAGTAAAATATGCAAAAACGAAACCTACGGAATGGAAGCAATAGAAATAGTGCACATAGAATATATCTACTGTTTCTTAGACTTGCTTTCAATTAGAGTGAAAGATCTGTAACTCATATTTCTGTGTGAATTTGGTGGACGACCCACTTACCTACAGTCTACGACAGTATTAGTCGTAATACACATAAAACATAGCGGTCAAACACAGAAATGGTTCCAATCGTGTGTCCATCATTCGTTTGATCCATTGTGGATTTTAGAAACGCTTCAATTACTCCCTGGTGTTTTTCTTTCTCATTGTTCAAATGAATAACCTCAATCTTTTTCCATACACTGGCGACATCCAGTGGAAGCAGTAGGAACTGCTAGTATAGTTTTTAGAATTCTGGCCTGCCCATAATAACTCATGGAACAGACAGTGACTTAAAAAAAAAAAAAAAAAAGGTTAGTCCTCAGGGTTTTGACTGCTATATAAGTTCTGTTATACTTACAGATATGATTCAAACAGTTTTAGAAACTTCAGAGTGTTTTCTATCCAAATCTACTAATAATATGCATATCTTATATTCTGGGGATGAGTAGAACGAAGTTGAAATTGGGCATGCTATTTTTCCATAAGTGAAAAATCTGCCCCCTATCCTAGAGGAGTGTAAGGGCTGTGTTTTCATGTAGGTTTACCCTGCCGGGACGTTTTGATAACTATGTAAACCCTCCCCTCCAAAAATGAAATGCTAATTAGCTGCTAATGCGGCCATCATCTAGAACTACAAATGCCTGTCTCAAGCTTAACAACACTCACCAGGGCCATGAAGATCTGGACGATACTGCCAAGTCGAGGTAAAGGTAAGACTCTCTGGATTAACTATCTAATGTTAGCCTCATTTAGTAAATCATAAATTGGCTAAAGTTGTTTTAAATTGACTTATGTTAACTGTCTTGGGCAAGTTTTAAATTGAAATTGCCTGTTATCTAGTTATCAACATTAGCCTGGCTAGATGGCTACATTAACCGTTTGTTTCTCTAGCCATTTAAATGCATGAGAAATTAATTAAAACAAGTTTAGATGTCTTTGGCTTTTTATAAACGAAGTCTAGCTTGCTACTTAACTTAGATGGTGAAGCTAGGGCTAGGCATTCTTTATGTGTGTTTGTGGGTGAGGGGTGGGTAGCCTACTTGACTTATAGCTACCCAAGCTAGCTGTATTATGTTAGTCTGTCTTTTTGGGAGGTTTCAGAGATGGACTGATTAGCATCCTCTTGAGTCAAGTGTGCTTAATTTACTGTGGGAAAACATTGTTTGCTGTTATCGCCTGAACAGATCATTAGTATAGCTAGTATGCAATGTTATGTAACCTTATTTAGTCCTACCTACTATGGTGGGTTTTAAATTAATTGGTACTCGCACATTTATTTATTAGGTAGAATTACTGTTATGTTATTGATGCCAAATTGCGAACCTTATTTGCACCTTCTCTATTCCAGAACCAGTGGGTGTGCCTGAGTCTTGCCACCTCTCAACTAAGTAAGCGGTTTCAACCTGAAACACTATTCTCCTGCTTTGGTCTGTTTAAGACATTGCAGGAAGACGTTGCATGGGTTTATTGATGTATAAGGCATGCTCCACTCAAGTTGAACTTGTTGACTGATACCATGGCGGCTGCTAAGAAGGCAGCAGCTGCGAACCAGAAGACTGCAGCCCTGGTCCACACCTGCCCTGTCTGTCGGTTGAGTAGTATTGGTTAGTACTGTATGTGCCTTTAGTTTCCTCTCCATGTGTGTGGTACGGTCTTTCATATGGTTAGTTGTTTTTTGTATTGCTTAGTTCATAATTTGCCAAGTTTTGAATTCAATCTAAGCCACAGATGAACTTCCTCCATTTTGTACTTGATGTTTATAGATTCAGACCCGAAGACGTTCAAGCAGCACTTTGAGAGCAAGCATTCCAAGTCTCCAGTGTTCCCAGTACTGGTTGATGTGCAGGCCTAAGGACGCACATACACCAGCTGTAGGTCCATTTTGAGTGTAAGATTCTTCCATCATTCACACACAGTAGGCATAGTGTAAACCACCATGTTGTCAACAAAATGCTGTCCTCAATGCTTAAGTTGTATTGTCTATGGCTCAATTTGTGGAAATGCTGTGATCACTCATTATCTTTAATGTTGTAATTCATAGACGCACGATGACCACAAATTGAATGCTGCAACAGACGGAATGACGTCATGGGACACACATGGAGACCCCGAGTATGACTGGACATGGGCCTAAAAGGGCTGCAGAAGCACACAAGCACCCCATTTTATGTTTATTCCATGGTCAACCAGCTCTAGTTAACCATTACTCCAGACTATACCTTTTTATGGTCCCTCAACTTTCAACACTTCGAGAGTTTCAATCTTATCTCTATAAACCCACCCTACCTTCACACATTTTCCCTATGCTGCTTCCTTCACTTGTTCTTCTCCTGATTTGATAACATCTAGACTCAGTAACATGTTTAAAAGTGTTGTGGTGTACTGATCTTGCTACCTTTTTTTTTCACCTGTGTACTGTTGTCCTGCTGCTTATTCTGGGGTTCAGACTGAATGCAGTGGTAAATATTCTGCTCATAATTGACAGCAGCAACATGGACCTGTTAAATTGATAAGAAGGGTGTTGATATAGCTGCGTTTAGGCATGGCTTCCTTGTTTTGAGTATGTGTGTTTCTCATTCTCCAGGAGTTAGCTAGGTTTTATATAAAATACTATTTCAATTTGTTTATATTATACTACCAAAATCACAATATTCTGTTTTACACTGTTATTTGTACTAGTCTAATTCCTAAAATGGAAAAGCAGAATCTGTGCGCTCTCAGATAATAATATAGTTCATATGGTGCTCTTCGACGTTCCAGGTTTGTGACGTTGATGATTAAATCATTTAAATGTTGGCTTAAATTCAGAGGTTTATATGTTATGCATTGTTTACTATTTTGATTTCTTAAACAATGTAATTGTTGGAGTTCAGGTGTGATGTGATTTGATGGGTGACTAGGTACATTGTCAAATAAATACACTTATTCATAATGGATACATTCTGCAATGAGTTTAATCTGGGTTTGAATCTGCAACAGAACATGTCAACAAGTTAGTTCTGAATTGTTTTTAGTACAGCAGTGCATTCTGACACCATGAATTGAAATAGATTTCGTATAGTTAAGAAAGACTGACACTGGCTGAAGTAAGGTTGAGGCTAATATCAGCCAGATGGCTAGTTCTTTTTGCAGAGCAGCTTAGTATTCATGGCATGTTATAAATATTAGACTGCTACTAGGATAGTGTTCTATACAAGACCAAATGCATAAACAAATATTAGTTAAATAAGATATGGAACAGTAAATACACTTTAAAAATATATATTTTCATTTTGGATCAAGGTAGCTAGTGAGTTGACAGCAAACTTGTTAGCTAGAGATGATGTGCGGGGACTTGCAGTCTTGCATGATAGCTACTTTGATGGTAATTAGCTTTTTCAAATCTGAGTAAATAGAGCAGACTATATTGATAAGTCACCTTGTCGGAGAGATTCACACGGTTATCAAAATGTTTTCTGAGTGTTAGGCTCCCAAGTGTTTGTTCCCCCCCCTTTTCTCCCATGGTCTGTCCAGAAGCCTCTGGAATGTTCTAGTTGGTGGCACTGACTGAAGGGTTTTAAGCAAAGCTATTTCTGGAGCACCAGGGACAGGGTACAACTGTGGTGCAGATGGGGGATATTTATAACACTTGACACCGAACGGTAGCAATGATCACAACCCTCTGAACCGAAAAGAGCGAAATGTTTTCTCTACATGATCATTACTTTTATTCGGGGGAAATTTCATTATGGTCTGCCTCGCTGTGATCATGGTGCGAGCTAAGAAACGCTGTCAATGAATCCCCTTAACTACAACTGAACTATATTCCTACAGGAAACAATTCACTTGCGTAAGAATGTTATTAAAAGAGCTTGCCTTTTGAGTCCCTCTAGAAAAAGCCTTTGAAATGGGGAAATCCTCCAATAACAAATGCTTGTTTCTGTTACAGAATGCTTTGTTACAGTGACTCTTTCCCAATGAACACAACCCAGTTGAATATATTCGTTATGTGTCCCTACAGGACCGAACGAGATGTGACAGGCTGGTCGACAGACAAGCTGAAGGAGCTCCTATTGGGGCTGCGCGTGGAGGGCCCAGAGGGGAGCTGCGAGGTCACCGACGTCCCCAAGCTGGACGGTGAGGCATCCATCAACAACCGCAAGGGGAAGCTCATCTACTTCTACGAGTGGAACGTCAAGGCGACGTGGACTGGTGAGTGCAGCAGAGACTAGTGTTGAACGGTATACCGGTATCACGGCACTAAAACGTCATGATACTGATGATGCCAACATTTTAGAATACCGTAGTACCGTTTCATATAATACTACTGAATGTTTCGGCCTTACCGATCAAATGAACCTGCTGGTGCCAAGTTTTGTTAATAAATTCAGTGGAATTTAAGCAACAGCCACTAGTAAGCTCCAGTCCAATAATATCCACTTCACTTGTATGCGCATATCACTTGTGGTAGCTGTAATCAGCCAGCCACATCCTATTCCAGCCCTCACTCACCGCTTCTCTCCGTTCGCTCTTCATGCACATCTATTCCTCCATCAGTTTTTTAAATATAATTTAGACGTGGTGGGGATGCACAGACCCTGATAAGTCTTCTGTTATAGTTGTACATTTGTTAGATTGGAGAAGTGCGCAAGATTTGATACATTGTTTCATTTAGTCGGCTGTTATAAGCCATAAGCACAGGCCAGTCTGAGTAGACTGCAAGTTCGCTGTCACGCAGCCTCTGAGTGCCAGAGAGGGTAAATTGACAAGCATGCTTGCAGCTTTACAGCAAAGAAAACGTCTTGTCTCTAGCCTAAACGGCTAAAAGAAATAAGACCCATATTACCAGAGATGCCTTTTAATCTTTTTCGGGATTCGCGCGCATTTGATATCATTTCACAAACCATGTCGCAGGCCGTTTTTAACCAATCCGGGGTCGCTAATTATTGGTTTGATAACAATGTTCAGTCATGTTACCTAGCTAGCTAACAACCTGGCAGCTTGACAGTAGATTTAGGCAAATTTGATTGGCACAGGAAGAAAGGAAAAGGCTCTGCTACTCATGAGATGTGATTCATATAGGCCTAATGGAAGCCTGAAATATTTCAAAACCCGATCTTTCTGGTGCTCCTTAAGTTCTGTTTGGTGCTTAGTGTTTTGAAAGTTGGGAGCAGTGTTTGTGGGAGAGAGACTGGTGTGTGTGTTTGAGGGAGACAGTGTGAAGGAGGGAGGTGTGTTAACTGAAGCCTACCACAATGACATGCAGCTCATGCACGTATATTCCTGCTGCAGCCAAAGGTAGGTCTTTGCAAATATGAGAGAATCAGCCATTCAAATCAAATTTATTTATATAGCCCTTCTTACATCAGCTGAAATCTCAAAGTGCTGTACAGAAACCCAGCCTAAAACCCCAAACAGCAAGCAATGCAGGTGTAGAAGCACCATTCTATGCTGTATTCTATACAAGTAGAAGTGTGAATTGTATTGAGTAGAAGTCTGAATTTAATTTACAGATTTTTGCGTAGCACATGCTCAGAAGATTTAGAAAAGCGTCCGGGGGACAGGGCGAACAGGATGGCTAGGCTACTCTGAATTTTTTTCCCACCGTGGTATCTTGATACTACTCGGTATTGTGATACTTGGCCTAGTATTGTATCATTAGTAAAATGTTGGTATCGTGACCACTAGCAGACACACACATTACTCTATATGGAACTCATGTTGAACATACGGTAAGATATGTTAGGTTTTTGCCAGTGTATTTTCATCCAAATGTATCCTACATTTTGTCTGAAGAAGAGGGTTTTGCCTACTAAAGAGCAGCATAGCCCTTGTTTCCATGGCAATGAGACTGTAATTATATTCTCCAGCACACAACGCCCCAGGGGTTCAGTGAGAAGTGGGTGGGTTGTCAAAGTGTCTCTTCAAAGTACGCTTCATGACATCTCTTTCTCTCTCGCTCTGTCCCAGGAACATCAAAAACCGGAATCAAGTACAAAGGGAACATCGAAGTTCCCAACCTCTCCGATGAAAATGACATGGACGACCTAGATGTAGGTTGTTATGACAGAATGCCATTAAGGATCATGTTTGGTCAGGCTAATTTGCACATCGACCGCTGATGGTTATTGGTTGTAATGTTATTTCTTTTATTTTACCATTTTGTATGGTAAAAAGAACAAGACCACACTTAACATGACATTGGGTATAATCTCCCCCCCCCCCCCCCCCCCCCCCCTCCCGGGCACAGATCAGTGTGTCACTTTGCAAAGATGAACCAAACACAACCCTCACCGAACTCATGAAGAAGGAGGGAGCGAAGAAAGTGCGCGCTGCCCTGGGGAGCTATGTGGACCACCTCAAATCTGGTGAGGCCTTTATTTATTAAAGTCAATTTAGCCCTCGTGCCTGTTTTATACAGATATTAATAGTTCAGCTTGATACTGATTGAAATTGAACTTTTCCGATGACTGCAGAGTTCACTCAGGGCATGATCCTCCCAACGGCGAATGGGGTGGCGAGCAAGCCACAGCCGACGCAGACAAAGGTCAAAGTGGACAAAACCCAGGTGGGTGGCAGTTGCCTTCTTACCTTACGTCTCCATTATCTACCTTTCTCCTTTCTATTTCACTTCCGTCATGGATTTAACAATGGTGGAAACTCTCCAGCTAATATTTACGTCAATCCAATACACACAAAAGGAGAAGGGGGAAGAATTGAGACACAATCAAAGAACCATTGTATCAAGGGGCTAGTGAGCATGATTAAAACCTTACTAGCAATAACAGACCGTGTCTGTACATGTTGTATGTTCAAGATAAAATAAATTAGAGAATGCTTTTTTTTATTGGCAAGAATTCAACTGATAAGTTTCCGTTCAAGTAGCATTCCAACATAGGTAGTGAATTAAGTGATTTCCCCATCCACCTTATTGATGTAAAGTGAATTTCCCACGTTCTGGATTTTAAGTATTCAATCTTATTGAGCATCACGTGAGCTTCACTTAATGTACATAATCATAGAATTTATGAATAACAGGATGATCACGCTTGTCTACGTCCCCAGATTGGCTCCTGCGTATCAGCCCCCTCTCCTAGCACAGGGGTCAAGATCCCCACCTGCAAGTTTAGTCTCAAGGAGACCTTCCTCACCTCACCTGACGAGCTGTACAGAACCTTCATCAACCAGGACGTGAGTAGTAAAGTAGTCAAATACTAGCTTCCCTTCCTTGTGTCCTTTCCTCCAACATCACTGATTGGGCCAGACATGACAGGCTGAAGTAATATGCTTGGAAACCAATCCAGGGGTGAATTCACTAGGAACCAAACGAACGTGTAAGGGCAGAAACTGGAGGGACTAACCTGAACTTGTCCGATAAACACTTGAAGAGTTTATATCCAAAAAGCAATATATCCATTTTCAGAAATGTTGGTAAATTAACATTTATTGTTTAAAGAATTTCTGAAAAAGTTTTTTCACAATCTAATCATGGCATTGATTGCTCCTCCCGGGTGGCGCAGTGGTCTAGGGCACTGCATCGCAGTGCTAGCTGCGCCACCAGAGTCTCTGGGTTCGCGCCCAGGCTCTGTCGCAGCCGGCCGCAACCGGGAGGTCCGTGGGGCGACGCACAATTGGCATAGCGTCGTCCGGGTTAGGGAGGGTTTGGCCGGTAGGGATATCCTTGTCTCAATATGTAAAATGTATGCACTCTACTGTAAGTCGCTCTGGATAAGAGCGTCTGCTAAATGACTAAAATGTAAATGCATTGGGTTGTGTAATGACAGACATATATTTGTTTAAAATCTATCACTTGATGTTTTCATTTCAGAGAGACAAATCATGATTTTTAGCAAAACGCTGTATATCTGCCTCAGGTTTTACAGTCAAACATAACACATACAGATGTACAAATGATTCATTTGTGACATAAAAAATGATGAATACTGTCATATGAGATCTGTATTTAAAACATTTACATTTCACATTTTAGTCATTTAGCAGATGCTCTTATCCAAAGCGACTTAGCTTAGTGCATTCATCTTAAAATAGCTAGGTGAGACAACCACATATCAGAGTCAAATATACAGGATACAAACATTCCATTCCAGCTAACAATGATACAGCGTTTTGCGAAAACAATTGTTTAATTTATATCTAAAATCTATAAATGAGAAGCATAGTATTTAACACACATGAAGGTACCCATAGGCAGTCATTTCTGATGAAAAACAAGTTTAATAGCATTTTGGAAATAAACTCTTAACTTGGTTTTCTTTGCAAAACGATTTTCTACAGTGTGCACTAATGAATACACCCCAGTACTTTCCCCAGTCACTGAGGAAGTAGAGAATGGTTTATTTCACAAATTTGACATTACAAAGTATCAATAGCAACAAAGCTGAATTATGACACAATTTGCATAAATACACTATGTACAGAAAACCAGTAAGTATATATGAGTGCATGTGTTTGCCTTCAATAGAAAGTGTTCTACCAAGGTTTTGATTGAATTTTGATTTGCGATTGTTTTTCTCCTGCACTTCACTACTGAAATTAATTTCACCACTGCAAATCATTTTATCAGTGCAAATGTTTTTTTTCTTTCACACAAATACCCTTATGTTGGATTTTACTGCATCTGTTGCTTTTAATAGGGAACGAAGAGCAACCTCAATAGACTAGACTTTAACTCTCTGTGGATTACTTCCGCTTTAAAAATGTTGCCTATTATAATATAACACCAACCTAATTTTTAAATTGTTGTCCCATAACTCTTT
The DNA here is from genome assembly GCF_029448725.1 of Salvelinus fontinalis. Lineage (NCBI taxonomy): Eukaryota > Metazoa > Chordata > Actinopteri > Salmoniformes > Salmonidae > Salvelinus > Salvelinus fontinalis. Next base: position 12,765,986 of record NC_074684.1, read on the forward strand.
TGAATCAGTGCTGATTTGACTAATCTATGGTCTCCTCTCTCGTAATGCAGATGGTCCAGGCGTTCACCCATACTGCAGCAGTGGTTGACGGAGACAAAGGAGGGAAGTTTCAGCTGCTAGAGGGAAGCGTCAACGGAGAGTTTCTGGAGCTGGTGAGGACACGCATCTGCTTGAGATCATGTTCTGTTGATCATGACCCATTGGTGGAGAAATACCAAATTTAACTGGTTTTGGTTTCCACTTCTTAGGTCCCAGATGAAAAGATAGTTATGAAATGGAGGTTCAAGACCTGGCCCTGTGGTAGGTTTCCCCAACTTGCCCAGTGGTGCTCTTGATTTGTGTGTTCCTTGGCAACTTTCACTGTCAATTTCAGCATTTCTCTACTTAGGTATTTTTTTTATACGGGTAATTTCTACAATTCTTAACTGCTTTCTCAACTCTGCTCCTGGGCACCCACAGGGTGTACAGGGTTTGGTCCATCCTACAGCGAACACACCTGATTAAACTAATTACAGGCATGATGATTAGTTGGATCCAGTGTGTTGATACTGGGCAGGAACAATAACGTGCATACCCTGTTGGGTGCCCACAACTGGACTTGAGAAACCTTGGATAGTAACATAACTGGCTTGGATATATTATTGTTTTAGCAACAAATGATTCTAAAACTGTCTCTGATTTCTCTTTTCCAGAGCACTATGCAACTATTACCCTGAACATGAAGGATCGAGGCAATGAGACTGAGCTGAAGGTAGAATGTAAAGGAGTCCCGACGGTAGAGGAGGATCGGACAAAGGAGGGTTGGAAGAGACACTACTTTGAAGCCATCAAACAGACTTTTGGATTCGGGGCCCGACTCTACTGAATAATGTTAAAAAATAAAAATAAAAGATTATTTAATGTGGATGAATACTCTCTTTAGCACAGTCTCTCTTGTAGCACCAGCCCTACATCGTGCGTAGACAAACGGTGCCTTTTCCACTTGGAAGACTGGCAGTCCGTGTAAGGGTCATTGGTTCAAGGCTTTCTTTGATGTCTGTGCTTAACTTACTGAGTCTATAAGCAAAATGAGATGTAGAAACAATTACTCGAACGACAGTATATTTGGAATTAACTATTAGCATTCTTGCTGAAATAAATTACATTTTTACTGAATTATGTTTTGTGGGTTTAATGACAACTAACTGCAAGATGAATGATCAAAAGAATGCTTGTTAATATTGTTGCGCAATGGCTACCCTATGTCACGTGATGTTACTCTGGAAAAAATGGTATGGAAACGGTTGCTCAAGCCTGATATTCTTTGTGATATTAGTCTGAATAAATAGAAAGCATGCATATTTAATCAATGAAGACGTCAAACAAATTGCAGAACTCATGAAATATGGACAGCAAGGGATACATGTACATTTAATTACAAAAGGTTTTGGCATCAATAATATAGTTCAGCTAACACATCCAGAAGAAAGTTGAAAGAGATTTGCGTCAGTTCAAATCTGGCATCAGGACAAAATGTGATTCATAGTCACAGAATATATTTTAAGTATTTTAATTAAACTCAAACGATAAATAGTAAATGCAATTTTCGTATATACGGGTTCACTGTATCTCCGCGCAGGGTAGATCAGAGAACTGTGGAATGTACTCAAATAGTAGTTTTTATACTATGACAATTTTATTCTCAACTTGTCCAGTTGGCCTATCATAGTAGAGGTTTAGCATGGTTAATACTCTTGCTCCTCCTTTGTGGGCCCCCGAACTTGTCCAAGCCCCTTGGCGTTTTCCTTCGTCCACATCTGGTTGTTGGGTAGAGCAGCTCCGTCCTGTGTCCCCCTCGATTCTTCACTCAAACAATTCCTAATATGGTACTGAACAGTCTCTTCACCACCCTGGTTGGCCCAGAGTGATGCACCCCTCCCCTCTCCAGACTGTCTACAGCTTTTATGGCCTGTGGTGGTCAGTCCTTACACACCTACACACACACCCCCCTCTGTATTGTGTGTGTAACAAAACAATATTCATCTTCAACCTATATGCTACCCGGCTATAGTGCATAAATATAAATCCTAACAAAGTCCTTTGGATACGATCATACAAGATTTAGATGGGGATATATTATTGCACTGGATATACAAGTAACTGACAAAATAAAGGAAACTCCAACATAAAGCGTCTTAATAGGGTGTTGGGTCACCACGACCCAGAACAGCTTCAATTGGTCTTGGCGTAGATTCTACAAGTGTCTGGAACTCTATTGGAGGGATGCGACACCATTCTTCCATGAGAAATTCTATAATTTGATGTTTTGTCGATGGTGGTGGAAAACGCTGGCCTACCAAAACAATGGCCTACCAAAACAATGGCCTACCAAAACGCTGGCCTACCAAAACAATGGCCTCCTGCTGGGATTAAAAATAAAAAAATATATAAATATAGGCCCAAACACACATCACGACGAGAGACAGCTCTACATATGACGACAGCATAGCAAGGCAGCAACACATGAGAACACAGCATGGTACAAACATTATAGGGCACAGACAACAGTACAAAGGCCAAGAAGGTAGACAACAATGCAGCCACAACTGTCCATGATTGATTCTTTGAATGAAGAGATTGATAAAATTGTCTAATTTGAGTGTTAGTTGCAGCTCGTTCCAGTTGCTAGCTGCAGCGAACTGAAAAGATGAGCGACATGGATTTGTGCGCTTCGGGGACCTTTAACACAATGTGACAGGCAGAACAGCTGTTGTATGTGGAGGATGAGGGCTGCAGTAGATATCTCAGATAGGGGGAGTGAGGCCTAAGAGGGTTTTATAAATAAGCATCATCCAGTGGGTCTTGCGACGGATATACAGAGATAACCAGTTTACAGAGGAGGATAGAGTGCAGTGATGTGTCCTATAAGGAGCATTGGTGGCAAATTTGATGGCCGAATGGTAAAGAACATCTGGCCGCTCAAGAGCACCCTTACCTGCCGATCTATAAATTACGTCTCCGTAATCTAGCATGGGTAGGACGGTCATCGGAATCAGGATTAGTTGGCAGCTGGGGTGAAAGAGGAGCGATTAGATAGATGAAACCAAGTGTAGATTTAACTTTAGCCTGCAGCTTTGATATGTGCTGAGAGAAGGACAGTGCACCATCTAGCCATACTCCCAAGTACTTGTATGAGGTGACTACCTCAAGCTCTAAACCCTCAAAGGTAGCAATAACACCTGTGGGAAGAGGGGCATTCTTCTTTCCAAACCACATGATCTTTGTTTTGGAGGTGTTCAGAACAAGGTTAAGGGCAGAGAAAGCTTGTTGGACACTAAGAAAGCTTTGTTGTAGAGCATTTTAAAACAAAATCCGGGTACGGGCCAGCTGAGTATGAGACTTATCTCAAATCAAATCAAATTTTATTTGTCACATACACATGGTTAGCAGTTGTTAATGTGAGTGTAGCGAAATGCTTGTGCTTCTAGTTCCGACAATGCAGTAATAACCAACAAGTAATCTAACCTAACAATTACACAACTACTACCTTATACACACAAGTGTAAAGGGATAAAGAATATGTACATAAAGATATATGAATGAGTGATGGTACAGAACGGCATAGGCAAGATGCAGTAGATGGTATAGAGTACAGTATATACATAAGAGATGAGTAATGTAGGGTATATAAACATAAAGTGGCATAGTTTTAAGTGGCTAGTCATACATGTATTACATAAAGATGGCAAGATGCAGTAGATGATATAGAGTACAGTATATACATATACATTTGAGATGAGTAATGTAGGGTATGTAAACATATTTAAGTGGCATTGTTTAAAGTGGCTAGTGATACATTTCTACATAATTTCCATCAATATTCCATTATTAAAGTGGCTGGAGTTGAGTCAGTATGTTGGCAGCGGCCACTAAATGTTAGTGGTGGCTGTTTAACAGTCTGATGGCCTTGAGATAGAAGCTGTTTTTCAGTCTCTCGGTCCCTGCTTTGATGCACCTGTACTGACCTCGCCTTCTGGATGATAGCGGGGTGAACAGGCAGTGGCTCGGGTGGTTGTTGTCCTTGATGATCTTTATGGCCTTCCTGTGACATCGGGTGGTGTAGGTGTTCTGGAGGGTAGGTAGTTTGCCCCCGGTGATGCGTTGTGCAGACCTCACTACCCTCTGGAGAGCCTTATGGTTGTGGGCGGAGCAGTTGCCGTACCAGGCGGTGATACAGCCCGACAGGATGCTCTCGATTGTGCATCTGTAGAAGTTTGTGAGTGCTTTCGGTGACAAGCCGAATTTCTTCAGCCTCCTGAGGTTGAAGAGGCGCTGCTGCGCCTTCTTCACAACGCTGTCTGTGTGGGTGGACCAATTCAGTTTGTCCGTGATGTGTACACCGAGGAACTTAAAACTTTCCACCTTCTCCACTACTGTCCCGTCGATGTGGAAAGGGGGGTGCTCCCTCTGCTGTTTCCTGAAGTCCACAATCATCTCCTTTGTTTTGTTGACGTTTGAGTGTGAGGTTATTTTCCTGACACCACACTCCGAGGGCCCTCACCTCCTCCCTGTAGGCCGTCTCGTCGTTGTTGGTAATCAAGCCTACCACTGTAGTGTCGTCCGCAAACTTGATGATTGAGTTGGAGGCGTGCATGGCCACGCAGTCGTGGGTGAACAGGGAGTACAGGAGAGGGCTCAGAACGCACCCTTGTTGGGCCCCAGTGTTGAGGATCAGCGGGGTGGAGATGTTGTTACCTACCCTCACCACCTGGGGGCGGCCCGTCAGAAAGTCCAGGACCCAGTTGCACAGGGCGGGGTCGAGACCCAGGGTCTTGAGCTTGATGACGAGTTTGGAGGGTACTATGGTGTTAAATGCTGAGCTGTAGTCGATGAACAGCATTCTCACATAGGTATTCCTCTTGTCCAGATGGGTTAGGGCAGTGTGCAGTGTGGTTGCGATTGCGTCGTATTGGGTCGGTAAGCAAATTGGAGTGGGTCTAGGGTGTCAGGTAGGGTGGAGGTGATATGGTCCTTGACTAGTCTCTCAAAGCACTTCATGATGACGGAAATGAGTGCTACGGGGCGGTAGTCGTTTAGCTCAGTTACCTTAGCTTTCTTGGGAACAGGAAGCATGTGGGAACAGCAGACTGGGATAAGGATTGATTGAATATGTCCTTAAACACACCAGCCAGCTGGTCTGCGCATGCTCTGAGGACGCGGCTGGGAATGCCGTCTGGGCCTGCAGCCTTGCGAGGGTTAACACGTTTAAATGTTTTACTCACCTCGGCTGCAGTGAAGGAGAGCCCGCAGGTTTTGGTAGCGGGCTGTGTCAGTGGCACTGTATTGTCCTCAAAGCGAGCAAAAAAGTTATTTAGTCTGTCTGGGAGCAAGACATCCTGGTCCGCGACAGGGCTGGTTTTCTTTTTGTAATCCGTGATTGACTGTAGACCCTGCCACATACCTCTTGTGTCTGAGCTGTTGAATTGCGACTCTACTTTGTCTCTATACTGGCACTTAGCTTGTTTGATTGCCTTGCGGAAGGAATAGCTACACTGTTTGTATTCGGTCATGTTTCCGGTCACCTTGCCCTGGTTAAAAGCAGTGGTTCGCGCTTTCAGTTTCACGCGAAGGCTGCCATCAATCCACGGTTTCTGGTTTGGGAATGTTTTAATCATTGCTGTGGGTACGACATCGTCAATGCATTTTCTAATGAACTCGCTCACCGAATCAGCGTATTTGTCAATGTTGTTGTTGGACGCAATGCGGAACATATCCCAATCCACGTGATCGAAGCAGTCTTGAAGCATGGAGTCAGATTGGTCGGACCAGCGTTGAACAGACCTGAGCGCGGGAGCCTGCTGTTTTAGTTTCTGTTTGTAGGCTGGAAGCAACAAAATGGAGTCGTATCTGCATATAAATGGATGAGAGAGCTTCCTACTGTCTGAGCTTTGTTGTTGATGTAAATTGAGAAGAGAGTGGGGCCTAGGATTGAGCCTTGGGATACTCCCTTGGTGACAGACAGTGGTGGAGACAGCAGATTTTCTGACTTTATACAGTTGAAGTCGCAAGTTTACATACACTTAGGTTGGAGTCATTAAAACTTGTTTTTCAACCTCACAACAAATGTCTTGTTAACAAACTATAGTCTTGGCAAGTCGCTTAGGACATCTACTTTGTGCATGACACAAGTCATTTTCCAACAGTTTTTCCCAGACAGATTATTTAACTTATAATTCACTGTATCACAATTCCAGTGAGTCAGAAGTTAACAAACACTAAGTTGACTGTGCCTTTAAACAGCTTGGAAAAATTCCAGAAAATTATGTCATGGCTTTAGAAGCTTCTGATAGGATAATTGACATCATTTGAGTCAATTGGAGGTGTACCTGTGGATGTATCTCAAGGCCTACCTTCAAACTCAGTGCTTCTTTGCTTGACATCATGGGAAACTCAAAAGAAAATCAGCCATGACCTCAAAAACAATTATAGACCTCCACAAGTCTGGTTCATTCTTGGAAGCAATTTCCAAACGCCAGAAGGTACCACGTTCCTCTGTACAAACAATAGTATGCAAGTATAAACACCATGGGGCCATTCAGCCGTCATACCACTCAGGAAGGAGAAGCGTTCTGTCTCCTAGAGATGAACGTACTTTGGTGCAAAAAGTGCAAATCAATCCCAGAACAACAGCAAAGGACCTTGTGAAAATGTTGGAGGAAACCGGTACAAAAGTATCTATATCCACAGTAAAATGAGTCCTATATTGACATAACCTGAAAGGCCGCTCAGCAAGGAAGAAGTCACTGCTCCAAAACGGCCATAAAAAAGTCAGACTACGGTTTGTACCTGCACATGGGGACAAAGATCATACTTTTTGGAGAAATGTCCTCTGGTCTGATGAAACAAAAATGGAACTGTTTGGCCATAATCATCATCGTTATGTTTGGAAGAAAAAGGGGGAGGCTTGCAAGCCTATAACAGTTAGGATCAGCTTGACCTCCCCCTTTAACTAAAGGACGAACGGTGGCTACCTTCAAAGCAATTGGAACCACCCCAGAGAGGAGAGACAGGTTAAAGAGATAGGCTTGGCGATGATAGGGGCAGCAACCTTAAAGAAGAAAGGGTCTAAAACATCTGACCCAGATGTTTTTTGGGGGTCAAGTTTCAGGAGCTCCTTCATCACCTCGGCCTCTGACTCGGACTCAGAGAAACTTTGTAGCGGGGCAGGGGAAAAAGAGGGAGAAGCATTAGGGATAGTCGCATTAGAAAGGGTGGGATTTGAGGAAATGTTGGACGGGCAAGGAGGCATGGCTGAGTAAAAATAAGAATCCTGACTTAATGAAGTGGTGAATAAAAAGTTCAGCCACGTGCTACTTGTCAGTAACAACCACATCATCAACATTAAGGGACATGGGCAGCTGTGAGGAGGAGAGTTTATTACCCAGGTCTTTAACTGTTTTCCAGAACTTCTTTGGGTTAGAACCACAGAGAAAGAACTGCTCCTTAAAGTAACTAAATGTGGCCTTCCGGATAGCCTGGGTGCACTTATTTCTCATTTGCCTGAACGAGAGCCAGTCAGTCTGAGTATGCGTGTGCCGAGCCTTTCGCCAAATGCAATTATTGAGGTGGAGTAACTCTGCAAGACCCTGGTAGAACCAGGGGCTGAATCTGTTTTTAATTCTCATTTTCTTTATGGAGGCATGTTTGTTAGCAATACCACTGAAAATATCATAAAAGGTCCAATCGTCTCCGACAGAGGGGATCAAGCTGATTCTATACCATTTTACAGAGGCCTGTTCATGAAGGAAGGCTTGCTCATTAAAGTTTTTTTAGCAAGCGTCTATGACAAATCAAGACAGGTCGTTTTACTGAACAGCCATTACGAACACAGGCTGTGAAACAGTGATCACTAAGGTCATTACAGAAAACACCAGACCGATTCCTATCAGGATTATTTGAGAGGATAACATCAAGAAGAGTAGCCTTTTCTGGGTGTTCGGAGTCATACCTTGTGGGATTGGTAATAATCTGAGAAAGATTCAGGGAGTCCCATTGCTTTAAGACTTGGTCAGGTGGTTTAAGCATGTCCCAGTTTAGGTCACCTAGCAGGACAAATTCAGATTTAGTGTAAGGGGCCAGAAGAGAGCTTAGGGCAGGTAGGGTACAGGCCGGTCCTGATGGAGGACGATAGCACCTAGCAACAGGCAACAAATAGCTATTTGAAAGTTTAATACTTAAAACCAGCAAATGAAATAGTTTGGGGACAAACTTGGTGGAGACAACCGAGCACTGAAGGTGTTGCTTGTTAAAGATTGCCACTCCCCTACCTTTGGAAGATCTGTCTTCCCGAAAAGGTTATAACCAGAAAGGTTAACATCAGTATTCAAAATACTCTTCCTTAACCATGTCTCAGTAATGACCAACACATCTGGATTGGAGCTGTGAACCCACACTTTCAATTCATCCATTTTAGGTAATAATCTTCTAGTGTTATCAAATGTGTACATGCACATTTCCAGATATCATCAACAGTAATACAATCAAGGCAGGGCATAGGACAGGGAGAGGTCTGCAGTGCTGATTTATGCCATCTGAATGTGCATCAGATGGCAACAAGATCCTGTTGTACAGCAATGGCACTAAGCATGATGGGATGTTTATTGCTTAATTAACCCAGGAACCACGCCTTTGTGGATTAAAGCACCTGCTTTCAATATACTTTGTATCCCTCATTTACTTAAGTGTTTCCTTAATTTTGGCAGTTAACAGTAGCTTACTATACCCATTATGCTAAAATGTGCTTATTTGCTAGTAGTACTTCAAATTTGCTATTTGGGGGCTCCCAAATACATTGTATTGCTTGCCACACAAATTTACATTAGAGAAGATCCCGATATGTGTCAGAAGGCGTTTCGGCTGTCGTGGACGAACCTGTCTACAGTACAAGCAAGAAACGTGTGTGTGCACAGCCGATTGGATGACATGTCCTCTACCATCAACGATTGGTCAATGTTAGTCATCGTGGTCTAGGATTGGTCTATCAGAGGGATTAGGAAGTGGTGTTCAAGGGTCAGGGGTTGCTAGCTGTTGTCTTAAACTGCGAACGATATTAGCTAAGTACAGCTGATCGTTGGTATTTATTAACAAGCTTCAAAGACCAGGAACACGTACCTATAACTACCTGACGAAATATTTATATCAAAGCTTAGCGAAGCCTACCGGCGTTAACGTTATAGCTTTTGTTTAGCTAGCATGTTAACTCTAGCTGTTAGAAAGCATTCGTTTTTTTTTTAAAGCTGCACCTTCCTTTCAATTATTATTTATTTAGTGGGCTATGTCCTCATTTCGTGGATTTTGTCCTAATGTTAGTTAGTTAGCAGCGTATGCACGAGAAGAGTAATCCTGTACTTGAATGTTTAACATTAGCCACGGAGCTAATTTTGTTAATTAGCTGGCTAGCAATCGTTAGCTTGTTATCTAAAGGGTCATTAAATACTACGAGGATGATTTTGCCTATGGTGATTCTCCTAATAGTTTTCTCACACGGAACAACAGCTGGTAAGTAAAAAACAAAAAAAGTCAGCCAGGTAGATGTCAACGTTGAAACTATTTGACAGATTGTGTAACGCAAGTGCTGGCTAGCATTAGCTAGCAAGCTTGTCATTTTCTGAGGCACTAACGTTAGTTATCATTACTGTCAACAGGAAAGTGCTTTATTCTACGGAGTCGTGTTCTTTGGATGAATATTGTTTGTCAGCTGATGCGCAATACCTAATCAATTACTATTTTCTGTGTTGTCTTTCTGCAGATGAAGAGCCAGAGGGGAATAATGATCATGCTCCTGAATTGAAGGTAGCTAGCTGTAATCTGCTGTCCCCATTTCTATTGCATTTAGACGTGGAAGTAGGCCTACCTATCGTTTTCCAAGTTTATATAAGAAGCTGTTTGGTATCATGCAAGCAAAAATATAGGTTAGCATCATAAATGGCAAAAGCAGATTTGCTTTGCAAAGAACCAACCATAAGAAAACACGTGTATAGCCTTGATCTCACTCAAATTCATTAACCTTCCAGCTAATGACAATATAATAAGTGAAGTTATTACATCATGTAACCCCTCCATCCCCTCATATTGCTTGTTTTCCCCTTCTAGTCTTACCATGAGCCCAACTCTGAGGATGATGAGGTCCCAGTAGGCGCCAGGATTGTAGCAGGAATGGTGACTTCCCCCAGGGAGGCCTCGCAGGCCGAGGGGGAGAGAAGACTCGATGGTGGGGTCCAGGAAGGTGAGCTGGAGGGGGAAGAGAAGGAGGACTTGCCCACTCAACCTCCTCCCGTCGAGGAAAGGCCTAAAGAGGGTAAGGATCCGTAAGATAGCCTTTATTGGCCAGGTGTCACTAGTGGCCATTGCAGTTTGATTTCTATGACCTGTCTGTCTTGACTAATAAAATAATTGCGGAATGTTACATGAAGTGTCATATCTATGTAATAATTAATTATGAGATCTGTCTGCAATCCACTGAAAGTTTCACTCCATAGATTTCAGCTACCCCACATTTATACCTCTAGAACTGGGAACATGTTTGTAGTGACAATATCTTGACTGAGAATATTGAGAAATTGGGACAAACTAAGCTATGCTGACACCTGGCCTTGAGCATGGCACCAATGCAATGTCTTTTTGAACTTGTGCTCAGTGAAACCGTTGGCCCTCGTGGGAAATTAAAAGACGCTTGCACCTGTGACATCTCTGAAAGTACTCTGGTGAAGGGTATATGCACCATTTGGCCACTACTGTAGGGTTTATTTCATAATTTAACCAGAATGGTTCAATCTTTAGCTTAACTTAAAACAGATTTGAGCTTCAATTTGTTGATGTTTTCCACATACATGTTAATCACCATCCATCTGCTTCCTGTTAATGTTTTTGCTTAAACATACCACCCTGCCCCTACCACCTGTGATTTTTGGTTGATGCAGTTCCTGTGGTGAATGGCGGCACAGCCAACGGGAAGCCATGTCTCTTCCCCTTCCTCTTCCTGGGGAAGGAGTATATGGACTGTACTACCGATGGACGGGGGGACGACCGCCTGTGGTGCGCCACCACCTACGACTACGACAGGGACAAGAGATGGGGCTTCTGTGAGAGTAAGTCTCCCTTAAAGCATACACGTGTTAAAAAACGATATTATTATTACATGGACACACCACTTATGTGGCTGAAACAAATTGTCCTTGGCGTATGAATAAAGTTGCTTTGTGTTTAGGGTTGCAAAACTACCTGCAATTTACCAAAGTTACTAGAATCTTTGGTGATTTATAGTTGAATAACTTTTAAAATAATGCATTCATGTGTGTTCATTTTTTTTTATATCTGTCCATATTGTCTGAGTTTCTAGTGGAAATGACTAATAATTATAATAATTATTTTCAATTCACTATTCAATTAAGCAACTCTTCCAGCTATTGTCATTTTTCATAACTGCCACCAGTTTGTTGCCAAAACATTTACAAAGACATTTTGACATAGTAAAATAAGTGTGTAAATATAAGGGATATTTCTTAATGAAACCCTTATATTCAACACCAATGGTATATTTAGGATGTTTTACAGCTTTGCCATTCTATTTGTTTTAAGAATAATTTTATTATATATTTTACATGTGATAAGACCACACAGAGGGCCAGAAATAAGATACTTGTGATAATCTGAAGTACCCAAAAAGGCCACTAGATTCCATTTGATAAAATTCCCCCAAAAACCTTGAAAGTTACACAAAATTCTGGTAGTTTACTGGTAAACTTAGGAACTTACCAGAAATATACCCTCCCTTTGCAACTCTAGTTGTGTTGTATATTGTAGCGGAGGAGCAGGTGGAGCAGAGGCATCTAGCGGAGGAGACCGAAAAGGAGTACCAGACAGCCCTCCGCATGATCAACGGAACCAACCGGAAGAGCCAGAAGAAAGAGTGAGCTCTCCTTCTCCTCTTTATTCTCTCATCTACAGTGTTCACCTTAATGTTCATAAGTGCGCTTGCTGACAGCAAGAACACTCTAGAAATCTCACATTCTTATCGTTCTTCCTCTTGCTTAAGAGATTCCCTAAAAACACCCCACTTCAATACAGCTATGACTTTTTTGTAGCAGGTTAGTGTCTTCATTAGGTCCTAATCTATGGATTTCACGTGACTGCAAATACAGATATGCATCTGTCTAAAAAAAATATTTAAAAGGTAGGGGCCGTTGATCAGAACCATCTGGTGTGACCTCCATTTTCCTCATGCAACAGGACACATCTCCTTCGCAAAGAGTTGATCAGGCTGTTGGTTGTGGCCTGTGGGAATGTTGTCCCACTTTAGTGGCTATGCGAAGTTTCTGGATATTGGCGGGAACTGGAACATGCTGTCGTACACGTTAATCCAGAGCATCCCAAACATGCTCAATGGGTGACATGTCTGGTGAGTATGCAGGCCATGGAAGAACTGGGACACTTTCAGCTTCCAGGAATTGTGTACAGATCGTAGCGACAATGGGGCCGTGCATTATCATGCTGAAACATGAGGTGATGGCGGCAGATGAATGGCACGACAATGGGCCTCAGGATTTCGTCACGGTATCTCTTTGCATTCAAATTCCCATCAATAAAATGCAACTGTGTTTGTTGTCCATAGCTTATGCCTGCCCATACCATAACCCCACTGCCACCATGGTACACTCTGTTTACAACGTTGACATCAGCAAACAGCGCGCCCTCACGACACCATACACGCTGTCTACCCGGCACAGTTGAAGTAAGGATTAATCCGTGAAGAGTACACTTCTCCAGCTTGCCAGTGGCCATTGAAGGGGAAGTTGTTACAATGCCAAACTGCAGTCAGGTCAAGACCCTGGTGAGGACAACAAGCGTGCAGATGACCTTCCCCGAGATGGTTTCTGACAGTTTTTGCAGAAACTCTTCAGTTGTGCAAACCCAGTTTCATCAATCCCGCATGGTGAAGAAACCGAATCTGGAGATCCTGGGCTAGCGTGGTAACACATGGTCTGCGGTTGTGAGGCCGGTTGGACATACTGCCAAATACTCCAAAATGACGATGGAGGCGGCTTATGATAGAGAAATGAACATTAATTTCTCTGGTAACAGCTCTGGTGGACATCCCTGCAGTCAGCATGCCAATTGCACGCTCCCCAAACTTGAGACATCTATGGCCATTGTGTTGTGACAACTGCACATTTTAGTGTCCTTTTATTGTCCCTAGCACAAGGTGCACCTGTGTAATGATCATGCTGTTTAATCAGCTTCTTGATATCCCACACATGTCAGGTGGATGGATTTATCTTGAAAAAGGACAAATGCTCACTAACAGGGATGTAAACAAATTGATGCCTTTGTGCATGTGAAACATTTCTGGGATTTCTTACTTCAGCTAATGAAACATGGGACCAACCTTTTACATGTTTAGTTTATATCTTTGTTCAATATATTTAGGATTGCCATAAACGGGTTGAATAGTTATTGACTCTTGACATTTCAGCTTTTCATTTTTAATGTCTAAAAACATAATTCCTCTTTTAACATTATGGGCTGTTGTGTCTATCTGTCCAGTGACACAATGCCAATTTAATATATTTTAATTTCAGACTGTAATACAACAAAATGTGGAAAAGGTCAAGGGGTGTGAATACTTTCTGAAGGCTCTGTACATCCACAGCACCTTTTTATTTACTCAACCTTCCTCCTATTCTTCATCTTATTCCTCACCAGGTTGTATGAGAAGCTATTGAAGGTTGCCGGCAAGGGCCACCACAAGGCCATGGAGAAGGTGGCCTATGCCATGCTGTTTGGGGACTACATGGCCCAGAACATCCCCAAGGCCAAGGAGCTGTTTGAGAAGCTGGCCCTGGAGGGCTCCCCCAAAGCTCAGATGGTAATGGTACATTCCTATTTAAACTTAATGGATCCAGGGTAGTCTCATTGACCACGTTTACATGTGCATCATATTCCGGGTTGTAGCTCATGTCCCGCTTAATGTCTTATTTGGAATAAGCTGTTCAAGTATCCATGAATAAACAGAATATTCCTAATTGACGTTCATATGGGTTAAATGGGAATAGTTACTGAAATATGGACACTGACTAGGTCTATAACCTCTCACATGTAGCGTTATATAATATTAACTCCTGCAGAATTATTCATTTCTTGCAGTAAAATGATACAACAGAAGATAAATGTAATTTTTTTCCTTCTTCCCATTCAGCATCACTTGAGAAATGCCTGTGTAATGTGTTTTCTTTGACACTGTTATGCAAGCAGACAGTATTTGCGCCCAAGATGAACTGAAGTCTTATCAGAAACGTGTTTCATTGTTTTCTCAGCTTTTCATTTCCTTAACTGTCAACTGATGACATTTGGACATTTTGCACAGAACCCAGCTTTCCATTGTTTTGGAGTTATTGTATTTTCTCCCTGGTCCCTAAATAGAAAAAGGCAAGTTTAGCTGTGTTAAATAGGTTACTAATGCATTCATTCTATCAATGTAAGACATTCTGGTTAGCACTACTTTATTTAGTCTTCTAGGGCAACAAGTTATGACAGAAGAGAAGCTGCAGGTATCTAACTATAGTTGACAAACAAATGGCCTTAACAAATGTCAGAAAATATAATATGGCCTACCAAATGTCGGAAATCATAAGGTGTCTAAATTAGGGTGAAAGTAGGCTGTACGGCGCCTGAGAAAAATATATTATGGAATTATGGTGGATCGAACTGTGCAAGGAGCCTACTTAAAAAAAAAAAAGTGATTTGTTTGACAAAATGGAAACATCACAATAATAACAGGATATTGGTCTGCATGTAAACGTGGTCATTGAGACAATGGTGTTTCAGGTTGTCTCCAGGCGATTGCTAAGTAGCATTGGCACAATGACTGGAAGTCTACGGGATAAGATGGCGTAACGCTAGATCATTGCGGCCCGCACGTGTGATTGGTTGTTTACATCACACCACCACATGATTTGGTCGATTGTATCTCACCACTGCCAACAATTGGTCTGCATGGCTAGCTAATGCAGAGTAGATTCACCATATGACGTTGAGAACTAGTGCATTGTGGGTAGTTTAAACGTATCTGGAAGTAAGTTATATACACACACAAATAAAAAAGTTATAGGTAACCAGATTGTGACTACAACTAAGTTACTTAGTCTTTGACCACACTGTTGCTTTGGTGAGTAAAATCTCATGCTTCCTACCATTTAATTGCCCAAATTTCGCACTATCCCTACAACTGTAGTTCTATTGGGACATTTACACATCCTCTGTAGCTGCTTATTAATGCTACAGCCATGTAGATTTTGTGTTAAAATATATGATTGACCTTGTTTTTCAATTGGAGTCATTCGTTGATGGATGATGAATAACAGAGTTGATTGTCCGTCAAAAAAAGCCCAATGACAGTCTTTTTACGTATGCAACTCACTTAAAAGAAGTTGACAGACTTGAATTTAACTTTTGACGGACAATTGTTGAAAGCATATAAGATTTCATCCGTGTTCATGCATCTCTGTGTGGTTGTAGGTAGCCTAACGCTCCACCTTTTACATCCTATAGGCACTTGGCTTCTTGTACGCTGCCGGGTTAGGAGTGAACTCCAGTCAAGCGAAGGTACCAACACCCAGCCTCTCCACTTTCTCTCCCCAAACCTCTCCTTTTTCTATGTATCCTATATACTGATCAAAAGCTCTGTTTGTTCAGAGGTAGCTTTTGTAGTAGAGCAGGGCGACATGGACACGCATCCATATTACGATAAATTGACTAAATTATAATAAGTAGAAGCATGAGTTTATAACATTACAGTGCACCACAGTTATTTAATAAATAAAAATATTACCCTTAACTATTACTACTTTAAATGTTTTAGCTATCAATTGTCCAGTTTAACAATCACTGATATTAGCAAACTTACTTGATTTCAAACTTCACATTACTCTAGTAGGGCCCTATAGGTTATTTATCGTAATGAACGATATCAGCAAAAAGTCCACGATAAGTTGTCAGTTTGGTTGGTGTTGATTATGTTTGGTTTATCGTCCCAGCTCTATTTCCTAGATGATGTCAAAGTTGGCTGCTAAGCCTGGAATGTAAAGCATAACCCCCCAACTCTGTTTCAGGCGCTGGTTTACTACACCTTTGGGGCTTTGGGCGGGAACCTGGTGGCTCATATGATTCTGGTGAGCTACTTCTGCTCTTTGTACCTTTGAGTAGAGAAGCCTTATAATGTCTCTTGTTCTTCCTGGATATACTGAATAATGATTTACCTTTCCGTCCTTTGCTATTGTTCTCTCTTTAGGGATACCGATACTGGGGTGGTGTGGGCGTACCCCAGAGCTGCGAATCAGCACTGACGCATTACAGACTGGTGGCCAATCACGGTAGGAGGCCACCCCCTCTCAACCAATGAACGTCTTTCACTGTCTCAGATGAGTTTGTCTCAGTAGCTAGGTTTCTATACAATAGGTGACAGACTTTCATGTGAATATTCTAAATTCGGCATAAAAACAGTTTGTTTTCATCATATAACCTTGTTGCGGATAAAACGTAGTGCATTAAAAAAAATACTGTTGCGGTTAAATTCCCATGTACCAAATACAAGTTCAATGGGTTTCCATCGCATTTTCAACTCTACTGATGGTTCTGCCACCAAAAGTGTTGTGTAATTTAACAAATGTGCTCACTATGGTCTTGGCACGTGTGCTCTAGCCAACAGCTCATGGATACAGTGCAGATGATGAGATTATAAAAAAAAGAGCAAGATTATTTTTGTCAAATGGCAGGCAAGCATTGATCATCATGTCACCAGAATAATAACCTATTTATTGTCTGGGAGCATCAAGCTCATCACGGTGCACTTTCACCACCCTGTGACTTTCTCGTAATTTTATTTCCTCTGTAGACTAATAAACTACATGCTTTCCAGAGTCGTAGTGGGAGGACCACGCAGCATATCATCGCATGACTCCAAGTTTACTTAGCATAATACATTTTACAGACACAAAAAAGATCCCATCTTGTCTAAAGCATTCTGTCAACATTTGGAGAGTTTGTCGACAAATTTGCTGTTTCCATCAGGCCTGTTGTGAAATGTTTTATCCGACATGTACTTGACTCGCATAAAAAGGTTGGATGGAAACCTGGTTAGTGTTTTGAATTGAGAAGACCTGCATTTGAAAAGCCCTAAATTGTAGGTGCTGCAAACTGACTAACGAAAAGGAAAGGCTGCATTCAAAAAAGTCACTTTTTGATTCAGAGAGCAAGATTTGAGTCCTGAGGCTTTCCTTAGGTGTTACGCAAAGAGCAGTGAGTTTTTCATTCTTTCTCTCCTTTACCTCCAGTGGCCAGTGACGTGTCCCTGACTGGGGGCAGTGCGGTGCAGAGGGTGCGTCTGCTGGACGAGGTGGAGAACCCGGGCTCTACCAGCGGCATGCTGGAGGAAGACCTGATCCAGTACTACCAGTTCCTGGCTGAGAAGGGAGATGTACAGGCCCAGGTTAGGGTTCAGATGGGGCACACTGCTCTTACGAGGTTTTTTATTTTTCTGCATAGGAAATTCTTTAGGATTCTTTGTGATGGAAAAGGCATTCCAGATCAACTTGAATGACTAAAACTAAGTATAAAGTATGTAGAAAAAGATAATGGACCTAATATATATATATTTTTTTATAATGTGATATTTAAGATCTAACTATATAAAATAAAGGCCAGAGGTGTCGAATTCAATCGCAGCACGGGCCATATTGGGGAAAAAACAACATGCATATAAATGCCACCCAAACTGGACATCCTTTAAAAAAATCATTTAAATGGTTCCTCATAATGTCCACTTATGAACGTACAGTATGAACGTGTACTGGCTGGCTTGTAGGTGGGTGGGTCTGGGAGGAGTGGTATGTGGCAATGCACTGCCATTTGGTGCGCAGGATGTTGGCAGAGCTTGCTGGGACTTGTAGTACAGTGTGCTGGGGGCTGTATGGAAGTGGGACAAAATGAATTGACAACCCAAATCCAGACTGCGCAATGATATAAATGTCACTAGCAAGATGGCCCGCGGGCCTTGTGTCTGACATGTGAGCTAGACAGTCAGGGAGAATGGAAAATTCCGTAAATGATGAGTCCAGGAGTATATTTGGCAGCAAGGCATTATACCGTTCCTCGTGGGAGTTAATGGAAATATTCTAATTATCTAATTTTAAAGTTTCTCTGGTGCTTGCATGAATATAGCATGATAATGAGTAAGCGGGTAATGATTGAAAAGCTGGGCCCTGGTCAAAAGTGATACACTATGTAGGGATTAGGGGGCCATTTGGTATTCCGACGTGGCGTTTCGTGCTATGACCCCATGCTTTGCTCCCAACAGGTGGGACTGGGCCAGCTGCATCTGCACGGTGGTCGGGGGGTAGAGCAGAACCACCAGGTAACCTTTCCCTGACCCATTTTCAACCTTGTTCAAACACTACAGGTGTAGGATCTTAATTTGATCACCCTGTGCAGGAAATGTAAAACTTGTAGTGTATTTGAAGTTTAAAAAGACTTCGGAAGTTTGTCATATCCACTTAGACATTTCAGACTTGATTTTCCCTTACAAAAAATGTATCAACCCTAAAAAACAGTTATAATTCACATTTCCTGTGGCTGCATGATTATTTTCATGCTGTAGCAAACTGGCTCAAATTAAGATCCTACATCTGTCATGCTCACTCCTGTATTTAGTGTGGAGATGTTTTTTTTGTCGACAGCGGGCCTACGATTACTTCAACCAGGCCGCGAATGCTGGGAACACGCACGCCATGGCCTTCCTTGGGAAGGTAAGATTATTACATGATCTTATAGGCCTGTAGCACTGTGGAGAAATAAACAAGTAACTCTACCCTTACTCTGTGGCTGTGCTACCTTTCAGTGGTTTCTCTTACACTGTTTTCATTTGTTCTCTTCACTCTCTTTTTCTCTCACTATCTTTCAGATGTACTCGGAGGGCAGTGAGTACTTGTCTCAGAACAATGAGACGGCCCTGCAGTACTTCAAGAAGGCCTCTGACCTGGTGAGTAACCAAACCTTGACTAGAATGGACATTCTATATCTGTGGTCCAACCATGGATTGTTAGGCATCCATAATAATCTCTATATAGCTCTGTTTGGTTCCTTTTTACTATTATCAAACCATTCACTCATATGGATATCTTGCACAAAGCCCACAGTGCCTGTACTGAATGTAACAATTACCAATATAACAATCCACTGCTTATAGTGGTCAAACTGTTGGACAGAAACATTCCTATACTGTACATATATTTTCAATGCACATGCTATTTCAGGATCAATCTGTTATATTAATAGTAACATTTTAACAGGTTTATATATGTGGTTCTTTAAAGAGTGCACTATTATTTTCAATACTTATTGTTGTGTCTTGGATGGTTTCTGTCTCTTTGATGTCGTTACTCGCTGTTCTTGTCCCCTAGGGTAACCCTGTTGGGCAGAGTGGGCTGGGCATGGCGTACCTGTACGGGAGAGGTGTGCCGGTGGTGAGTGACCGCTCTCCCTCTGCAATTCTACACACTTTGCTATGGGGTGGAGACAAATGTTTGCAGTTTTTAATATGCTATCTGCGTGAGAGTGACTAACAACATTAATCGGGGCCCCCGGTTGGTAATTCGACTATGATTACTTCAAGTTTAGAGAGCTGGCCGCTAGACTAACTTAACCAATTTAAAAAAATATTAGCTGTCAGTAGCTATGTTTCCATGAACTTGGACAATATTATTTTTAGTTTTTGTTGTTGTAGACATTTAGACCAGGCGACAATTGCCTGCTAGGGTGCGTTTCCATTTAACTATCTTGTGTTGATAAAAACAACTGGACGTAATAACGTCACACCCAAAAACAAATAAAATGGAGTAGTTGAAGGGTTTGCCCATTTAGTCAAATTGCGTATTAATAAATTGGCGACTGCCTGTGTGCCCTCCCACCGATCTTTCATGTCTCAGGTAACCTGCGAAAGCCAGCATGGATAGAATACAATAATGGTGGAATTGATCGATCCGCCAGTTGCCTATCCCTGCTTTGCACTGTGGTTACATTCCTAAATTCAGCTTTTGTAGACATTGGCATAAGCAATAGAATCCAGCAGCCCTGTACTGTAGGTTTACAGTGCATTCGGAAAGTATTCAGACCCCTTCACTTTTTCCACATTTTGTTACCTTACAGCCTTATTCTAACAAGGATTAAATGTCATTTTTTAACACACACTACCCCATAATGACAGAACAGAAACGTTTTTTATTTTATTTATTTTTTTACAAATGTATAAAAAAAACGTACCTTATTTACCTACGTATTCAGACTCTTTGCTATGAGACTTAAATTTTAGCTCAGGTGCATCCTGTTTCCATTTATCATCCTTGAGATGTTTCTACAACTTGATTGGAATCCACTTCTGGTAAATTCAATTAATTGGACATGATTTGGAAAGGCACACGCCTGTCTATAAAAGGTCCCACAGTTGACAGTGAATGTCAGAGCAAAAACCAAGCCATGAGGTCAAAGGAATTTTTGTAGAGCGCCAAGACGGGATATCTGCAGCATTGATGGTCCACAAGAACACACTGGCCTCAATCATTCTTACATGGAAGACGTTTGGAACCACCAAGACTCTTCCTAGAGCTGGCCGCTCAGCCAAACTGAGCAATTGGTGGCGAAGGGCCTTGGTCAGGAAGGTGACCAAGAACCCAATGGGCACTGACAGAGCTCCAGAGTTCCTCTGTGGAGATGGGAGAACCTTCCAGAAGGACAAGCATCTCTGCAGCACTCCACCAATCAGGCCTTTATGGGAGAGTGGCCAGACGGAAGCCACTCCTCAGTAAGAGGCACATGTTTGTGAAAAGGCACCTAAAGGACTCTGACCTTTAGCCCAGAGAAAAAAGATTATCTGGGCTGATGAAACCAAGATTGAACTCTTTGGCCTAAATGCCAAGCGTTACGTCTGGAAGAAACCAGGCACCGCTCATCACCTGGCCAATACCATCCCTACGGCGAAGCGTGGTGGCAGCATCATGCTGTGGGAATGTTCTTCAGGCACTGGGAGACTAGTCAGGATCGAGGAAAAGATGAGCAAAGTACAGCGAGCTCCTTGATGAAAACCTGTTCCAGGACCTCAGACTGAGGTGAGGGTTCACCTTCCAACAGGACAACGACCGTAAGCACACAGCCAAGACAGCGCTGGAGTGGCTACAGCCAGAGCTCGTACTTGAAACCGATCGAACATCTCTGGAGAGACCTGAAAATAGCTGTGCAACGACGCTCCCCATCCAACCTGACAGAGCTTGAGAGGATCTGCAGAGAAGAATGGGAGAAATCCCCAAATACAGGTGTGCCAAGCTTGTAGCGTCATACCCAAGAAGACTCGGCTGTAATCGCTGCTAAAGGTGCTTCAACAAAGTACTGAGTAAATGGTCTGAGTACTTATGTAAATGTGATATTTCCTCTTTTTAATACATTTGCTAAAATTTCTGAACCTGTTTTTGCTTTGTCATTATGGGGTGTTGTGTATAGATTGAGGGGGGTACAATTTTAATCAATTTTCGAATAAGGCTGTAACGTAACAAAATGTGGAAAAAGTGAAGGGGTCAGAATGCACCGTATGTCGGTATTTCCTGTGTGATTTACACAATTTTGTGTGTGTGTCTCCATCCTCCAGAATTACGAGTTGGCACTGAAGTACTTCCAGAAAGCAGCGGAGCAGGGCTGGGTGGATGGACAGCTTCAGCTGGGCACCATGTACTACAGTGAGTGCGTGCATGTGGGACTGTGTGTGTGTCTTTTTTTTTCTGTTGTTGTATAGTGTAAAGCAGCCTTGTCACTCTAGGTTTCCTGGAAGTGCAATGTTAGTTGCCCACCAACATTCTGCTCCCAACTCTGCACTCTCCGCAGCAGGGGTGTTATCAGCGGGGTGTCAACGGCCACTCAAGAAATATGATTGGCCACCCTTTGTGACACCCCATTCTCATTGGGTCAGAGCGCTGTCAATCTGGTTCAGAACAAATTCCCTCACTGGAAAATGATGTCTTGTTTTTCTCTCCACAAAACTACCACTAACAGGTCCTGATCATCATCATAAAGGGGAAACATTTGAACAAATACACCTATCTAACGCAACAATGTTGTAAAGTTAGTAAGAAGGGATATGCACCTTTTCAAATGATTTTCTACGGATATAAAGTGCTCCGCACGTCATCGTTAACAGCTGATTACAGAAATTATTGCTGTTGATATGCAGTCATTGTCAATTGTCTACTTGAGTTGCGAGGTCATTTTCTAAAAGAAAGACTGCATTCTCCATTATGAGCCGCAACTCGCACTACATTTACATTTACGTCATTTAGCAGACGCTCTTATCCAGAGCGACTTACAGTAGTAGTGAGTGCATACATTTTTATACTAGTCCCCCGTGGGAAACGAACCCACAACCGTGGCGCTGCAAGTGCCATGCTCTACCAACTGAGCTACACGGGACTACTGAAACGGGTGTCTTTCTCGTCAATACCACTGTTCACCGCTTGCTCCTGTGTCAGCAGGGTGTCATTCCCTTTCTAATGAGAGTTGAGACATACAGTAACAACATTAAACAGCTAAAAGTCTTTCATTTTTTTAACCAGTACATACCCCCATTTGACATGTTTTATTTTGCCCTGTATTTGATTTGTGAGCTTAAATTTGGTGGGCGGCCTTTTGTTAAACATGAAACAAAGTAGGCACCTAGACCATTAAATAAAATACATCGTAGTTTAAGCCAATTTTCAATGCTATTTGTGATAGAATTTGCTGATTTCTCATGGCCACCCATGACTGGTTTTGGTCCCCCCTTGGCCACCCCATAATGTTTTTTATAGAAATGCTATTTTTATTCTCTTGCACACCATTTTTCTTTGTTGGGTATCTCACTCACTTTTGTCTCCATTCCTCTTCTTCCCCAGATGGCATCGGGGTGAAGCGTGACTACAAGCAGGCCTTCAAGTTCTTCAATCTGGCCTCACAGGCAGGGCACATTCTGGCATTCTACAACCTGGCCCAGATGCACGCCACAGGCACCGGCGTGCTGCGTTCCTGCCACACCGCCGTGGAGGTGAGCTAGCTAACCATTAGCTAGCTGCTGTACATACAGTGCATTCAGAAAGTATTCAGACCCCTTGACTTTTTACATTACTGCCTTATTCTAAAATTGTTTACATCGTTTTTCCCCCCCTAATCAAGCTACAATACCCCATAATGACAAAGCAAAAATATTTTTTTAGACTTTAGATTTTGGCAAATTTGATAAACAGAAATATTTCATTTACAAAAGTATTCAGACTCGTTACTCAGTACTTTGTTGAAGCACCTTTGGTACCAATTACAGCCTTGATTCTTCTTGGGTATGACACTAAGCTTGTCACCACTGTATTTGGGGAGTTTCTCCCATTCTTCTCTGCAGATCCTCTCAAGCTCTGTCAGGTTGGATGGGGAGCGTTGCTGTACAGGTATTTTCAGGTCTTCCAGAGATGTTAGATCGGTTTCAAGTATGGACTCTGGGTGGGCCACTCAAGGACATTCAGAGACATGTCCTGAAGCCACTTCTGCATTGTCTTGGCTGTGTGCTTAGGGTTGTTGTCCTGTTGGAAGGTGAACCTTCGCTCCAGTCTGAGGTCCTGAGCATTCTGGAGCAGTTTTTCATCAAGGATCTCTCTGTACTTTGCTCCGTTCATCGTTTCCTTGATCCTGACTAGTCTCCCAGTCCCTGCCGCTGAACTTTTTATTTGATTTTTTTTATATCCCCACGCTGCCACCACCATGCTTCACCGTAGGGATGGTGCCAGGTTTCCTCCAGACGTGACGCTTGGCATTCAATCTTGTTTCTCACGGTCTGAGAGTGTTTAGGTGACTTTTGGCAAACTCCAAGGGGGCTGTCATGTGCCTTTTACTGAGGAGTGGCTTCCGTCACCATAAAGGCCTGATTGGTAGAGTGCTGCAGAGATGGTTGTTTTCCTGGAAGGTTCTCCCATCTCCACAGAGGAACTCTCGAGCTCTGTAAGAGTGGCCATCAGGTTTTTTTGTCACCTCCCTGACCGAGGCCCTTCTCCCCCGATTGCTCAGTTTGGCCAGGCGGCCAGCTGTAGGAAGAGTCTTGGTGGTTCCAAACTTCTTCCATTTAAGAATGATGGAGGCCACTCCAAATGCCGGAGACATTTTTTTGGTACCCATCCCTAGATCTGTGCCTCAACACAATCCTGTCTCGGCGCTCTACGGGCAATTCCTTCGACCTCATGGCTTGGTTTTTGCTCTGACACGCACTGCCAACCGTTGGACCTTATATAGACAGGTGTGTGCCTTTCCAAATCATGTCCAATCAATTGAATTTGCCACAGGTGGACTCCAATCAAGTTGTAGAAACATCTCAAGGATGATCAATGGAAACAGGATGCACCTGAGCTCAATTTCGAGTGTTATAGGAAAGGGTCTGAATACTTATGTAAAGAAGGTATTTCTGTTTTTTATTTTTAATACATTTGTACACTGAGGAAAAAAATATTTGATCAATTTTAGAATAAGGCTGTAACCACAAAATGTGGAAAAAGTCAAGGGGTCTGAATCCTTCCCGAATGCACTGTAATTGGCTAGCTACAGCATTAGCCATTAACTAGTCATTTAGATAGCGCTCTATAATTGGAAAGCTGTAGGATTAGCAATTAGCTAGCTAGTTCAGAGGCCCAGCGCTTCAGTTAATTAGCCTTTAATTATCAAGCAACCCTGCTACACTAGCCACCTTGGAGCTAGCCGTTAGCTAGCCTTTCACAGTTTATTAGCTTTTTGTTAGCTGTGCATTAATCGTCATTATAAACTGTGTGTTTCGAGCCCTGAATGCTGATAGCCATGGTATATCAGACCATATACCATGGGTATGACAAAACAATTGTTTTTACTGCTCTAAATACATTGGTAACCAGTTTATAATAGCAATAAGGCATCCCAGGGTTTGTGGTATATTGCCAATATACCACAGCTAAGGGCTGTATCCAGGCACTCCGCATTGTCCCTAAGAACAGCCCTTAGCCGTGGTATATTGACCATATACCACACCCCCTCGGGCCTTATTGCTTAAATAAGCCATCTATTAACCTTTATCCATTAGATCAATGCATTAATCACCAGTTAGCCGTCTTCTAGCTAGGCATGAACCAATTAGCCACCTGTTTAGCAATTTATTGTCCTCCATTAGCCGCCATTCAGCCATCCATTAGTTAATTATTTAGCCATTTACTACTCGGTGTCATTGTCTAGCCAAAACCTACTTACACATTCCTTAGCCATTGATCCACAACCAGGTTCGGGTACATTTTTATCCTCCCAATGGTAAAAGTTCAAATCAGGAGTTGTGTAATCAGATCCTAGATCTGTGATTATGGGCAATTTCTACCTCGAATTGCCTTAACAGCCCCTTTTGTTCTTGTCTCTCTGTGTTTCTAACTGCATGTGTCTGTGTCTTCATATTTGTGTCTGCGGGCAGCTCTTCAAGAATGTGTGTGAGCGTGGGCGCTGGTCGGACAGGCTGATGGCAGCCTACGGCAACTTCAAGGACGGCGACATAGACGGGGCGCTGGTGCAGTACCTGCTGCTGGCCGAGCAGGGCTACGAGGTGGCGCAGAGCAACGTGGCCTTCATCCTGGACCAGCGTAAGAACAAATACACAGTATTTGTCATAAGAGTCCACTAGATAGCTGACGGGAACTGTTTTGAGTTCCGTACTGTTTAGCAGCAACCATCTCGGAACCTCAGCCCAGTTCTGTTTCTCCCCCTTCTCCCTGAAGTGTGCACTAGTTCACTCCCCCGCAAGGCTTCAAAAGCATTTGGATTGCGGTAAGCATGGGCAAAAGGGAGCCATGATCCTTCCTTTTTAAATGAATGAATGAAGGGAGGGGAACAACTACACGCTTCGGGAGAAAATGTGTTTCTATGTACATTGGTAAGACACCAATGCTTCCACTTAACCTCTGTCACCAGAGAGCACTGTGACCCTATAACATGTGAACCAAGCATATGGCCTGGGGACGGTCTGTGGCCCGCCATCTGTTGTAATGTGTTCCGAACGCTAATCACTGGAAGGCAATGAATCCCCTGTGGTTGTTTAGATATGAAGAAATTGCTACACCATGCCAAAACAATCCATTTCTTTGTGCAGCTCTTCTGATATCTATTTACAGACATGACCTTTGTGAATGCGTTTAAGAAGCACTTACGATGATATTAAACCATTTGGTAGCATTTTCTATTTGAACCGTGTGCGTGCGTGTTTCGTTTTAAGTAGAGGAGGCGCAGATCTTCAACGAGAACGAGACATACCCTCGAGCCCTCCTCCATTGGACCAGAGCAGCAGCACAGGGTTGGTTGAGCCTCCTTCATAAATCACCCTTCCATATTTTTGCTGTACTGAGCAGCCATCTTGTCTTTGTACCCTTCAGTAATTGTAGGGGAGGATAGTTGGATGATGCTGGGGGACACTGTATCTTCAACTGTGTTGCCCAGGGCCAAGCTTTTCAAAACATTTCATCCAGATCAAAATGATCCTGAGTTGTGTTAAATTCTGCTTCCCCTTCAGATGTGGTCCCTCATATTTAGATGCATTTTTAAGACAAAAAGGAAGGATCCCATTATATGCTAAAACAAAGATCATGGTATATGAGCCCATGATATTTGGTTTGAAAAACTGGGCCCGGTTTATACAGTGGCTAGGATAAAGCTTGGGGACTAGCACTTCTACGGTTATGGTACTAACTAACCAGTGGTGGAAAAAGTACCCAATTGCCATACTTGCGTAAAAGTATTGATAACTTTTTAATAGAAAGTTACTCAAGTGACAGTCACCCAAAATACTACTTGAGTAAAAGTCTAAAGGTATTTGGTTTTAAATATACTTAAGTATCAAAAGTAAATGTAATTGGTAAAATATGCTTCAGTATCAAATGTAAAATTATAAATAATTTCAAATTCCTTATATTAAGCAAAGGGTTTAATATAGAGAGTGCCCTTTTCTTCTTTAAAAAAATGTAAGGATAGCCATGTGCACACTCCAACTCTCAGACATGATTCACAAAATATGCATTTGTGTTTAGTGAGTCTGCCAGAACATAAGCAGTAGGGATGACCATGTGTTCTCTTGATAAGTGTGTGAATTTCACAATTTTCCTGTTCTGCTAAGCATTCAAAATGTAATGAGTACTTTGGGTTGTCAGGGGAAATTTATGGAGTAAAAAGTACAATATTTTCTTTGGGAATGTAGTACAGTAAAAGTTGTCAAAAAATATAAATAGTACACATACCCCAAAAAACTACTTAAGTAGTACTTTACACCACTGGTACTAAGTAAAAATACTTTAAAGTACTTAATGTGTGTACAGTTCCCGTACTGACTTGTGTGTGTGCTGTATGTTCAACTTTGTTACCCAGGTTATACAGTGGCTAGGATAAAGCTGGGGGACTACCACTTCTATGGGTACGGTACTGACGTGGACTACGAGACCGCTGTCATCCACTATAGGCTGGCCTCGGAGCAGCAGCACAGCGCTCAGGCCATGTTTAACTTGGGTTACATGCATGAGAAAGGCCTGGGCATCAAACAGGTGGGCACATAAACAAACTCATTCATACACACATGCAACCCTATAAGTCTAACCCCTTACTTTCCCCCTCCTGTAGGATATCCACCTGGCCAAGCGTTTCTACGACATGGCTGCCGAGGCTAGTCCCGAAGCCCAGGTGCCCGTCTTCCTGGCTCTGTGTAAACTGGGCCTGGTCTACACCCTGCAATACCTGCACGACCTCAACGTGAGTGTACAGTACAGAGCACTTCCTGGACCCGGTGCCTCTGGGAGTTTAATTTCCCTGGTTGTTTCCATTTCAACTCATGGGGGCCAGGCTCAATGTTTGAGGCTAACTTAATTTATTACATTTGTACAGGATTCATGGGATTGTACTATGTTTGTTCAATGTAGTCAATGCTCTCTCTCTCTCTTTCTGCTCCCTCTGACCTCCCCTCTCTTTCTCCCCTCCCTCCCTGTATCATCCTCCCTCCCCCTCCACCAGATGAGTGAGGTGGTCAGTCAGGTGGACCTGGACCAGCTCCTGGGCCCTGAGTGGGACCTCTACCTAATGACGGTAATCGCCCTGCTGCTAGGCACCGTCATCGCCTACCGCCAGAGACAACACCAGGCAATGCCCCCGCAGCCCCCTCCTCCCCCAGCCAGGCCTGCTCAGGAGCAGGTCCAACCTGAGGCCCAGGTCCAACCTGAGGCCCAGGTCCAACCTGAGGCCCAGGTCCAACCTGAGGCCCAGGCCCAACCTGAGGCCCAGGCCCAGCCCCAGGCCGAAGAGGCGCAGCAGTGAGAGATAGAGATGGAGTGGGAAGAGAGAAAGGGAAGGCGATATCCTGACCCATACCCTCTACCTCTTCTCTGGAGGGTTGGTGGGTAAAGGCAGACTAACTTGCTCCCATCTTGGGCACCACCTTTTCCCTCCTGACTCCGGCATGTTGACCACAGACTGTAGGCTACTGAACAGGCCAGACTCGCCCTACTTAACTCTCCGTCTCTGTCAATGCTCTCAGACCTCCCAAGTTGAAGAATGAAGAAAGGAATCGGTGAGAGGGAGAGTGGAGCAGGTTGATGGACAAGGCCGTGGAACAGAGGCTGTAGAAAAGACAATATAGACTCAACCTCTTAGTGTGTGACTCAGGGTACCGGCAGCAGAATCACTTCTCAGAACTAGCCACACGGGGCAATCGAGGCATCTTCTTAATTATCGTCCGATCTGGGAATGAAACTGTCTTGTTTTGGGCACTCTAGTAGAGATTAAGCTTTGGAAACAATGGCCAGATTTTTTTCAGATTTTCCTTTTCAGATTTTACGTATGAGTTTAAGGTTACAAAATAAGATTCCAGATGGCTACACAAACCTTGCAATACCAACATATTCGTCAGGTGGCAGCAATCAGAACTGGGCACGTGAAGTCATCTTCATCTCCTTGTCTTTAGCAAAATGTTTTCCCAAATAAGTTTTGTTAAGAACACATTTTGTAAGCATGTTCTGTTCATAAACATTGATTCTTTATCAAGCTAGCTTTTTCAAGCATGCTTTTGTCAGCACATTTGCTTGATTGGCAAGCGTTAAAGCTTTTTGTGTGCAAATATTTCTTTAGCAAACATGCATTGTTTGTCTTTCAATGCAGACGTTTTCTTCAGGATCTTATTTTGTTAGCGAATATGCTTTGTTAGCACGTGTGTTGAACTAATGAAGTAAACATAAACCTGCTCATTTATTTGACGTCCAGTTCAAAACCTTTCACTACGTAGCTGAACTTTGGTCAACTTACTTGTTTGAGTGGACCAAGTCATGAAATATATTATTGTCAGTCATTTCAGCTCTGCTATGCTATGGTCAAGCATCAGAATGAAGGATAGAGAATCCTTTGCTACCCCTTCACTAGCTACCCCATTTCCTTCCTCATTGCAGCGCATGATTCTGTGTCTCAGGTTTGATTCTTGATATTTTATCCATATAGCCTAATACGGATAATATCCTTGAGATATGTTACATCTACTAGTAATTTAGTTTGTGGAATCGTGTTAAATTTTTTATCATTTTTTAACTGTTTGATTTGTTGAACTGAATCAGGAAGAGAGTTGGAGGCCTTTTTGTTCAGACTCATTAGAAGAAAGCAGTGACTTTTTCCGACTATTTGACTTTGTTATACGTGGTTCCACTCAGGGTGTGACTATAGGCCTCACCCCCTCACCAATAGAGCAGGTCGTTGCTTCTCCAGCTTCTGCTTCCCTCGGTTCAGGCTTTAAGTTGTCAAGATCACAGCCATCACCTCCCTTATGTAGTGGCGTCACATAAGCGGATTTCCACACTAGGAAGATTTCCTGATAAGTGTTAAATTAAAGATGTGGGTTATTGAGCCAACAATGAGGGGACGCTGCACACTTGAGCAGACCTGGGTCCAAACAGTGGGCCCTTGTATATTTCTTCATGTCTAATGTCAACAACACATCAAGGACTTCATTGTCTGTCAATTGCCGAAAGGAAAAACCCTGACTGACGTTTTTCAAAATGATTCTGTAAAATTCCCCCATTAACATCCAGTACATTGTCACAGTGAGAGACAGAGAACCTGCCGAAATAAAATGGTGATTCAATTAATTCTATCAATGTTATCAGTAATAAGGCCAGACTCTACATTCATTTGTAAGGGGAGAGTAGAGGAAGTACAACCCTTTAATGATTTAATTCTTCCAGTATTTCTATGGATTTCCAGTAGTCAGCTACAGTGTTAAGTGAAATCTGATTTATTATATTTTCAAATAAGTTTTACACATATTTCTCAGTTCTCGGAAGGATTGCCAGTACCGGCCAGATTGTGAATTTGTGCTATTCAGAGGTTGAATGGGCAAGATACTGGTTTGTGTCAAGAACTGTCACGGTGCTGGGTTTTTGATGCTCAACAGTTTCCCGTGTGTATCAAGAATGGTCCACCACCGAAAAGACATCCGGCCAACTTGACACAACTCTGTGAAGCATTGTTGTCAACATGAGCCAGCATCCCTGTGGCATGCATTCGACACCTTGTAGTCCAAGCGAATTGAGGCTGTTCTGAGGGCAAAAGGGGGAATGCAAGTCAATATTAAGGTGTTCTTAATGTTTTGTACACTCAGTGTATGTTATGGTTATAGTGACTCTTGACGTTTCTTTCATAATGACATAGCGTGTTATAAACACATTGGGCAGTTGATAACTGACTATACAGCTGTTACAGAAACCAATTTAGGAACATGTTTGTTTTTTGGTATTCCTTAGCCATCTGCTTAAGTGTAATGACCATGACCAGATTTGGTGAGATACATTTTTTTCCAACAAGGATTTTTAGATTCCTGATTGAGTTCCAATCCACCCAAACCCTCTTAAGGACAATGGTAAAGTCAGCTGTTGGACATGAGAATTCTGTTATGTCAAACTTACTGTTAAGTTAGAATAGTACACGAGGTGCAAGTTCGAAATGTGGTTGTGCAGCAGCAGTTTATTTTGTCAGTCACTCAATTACCCATGTCAGCTAACAATTTTTATTTTGCTAAATTGTTCTAGCCAGTTATTAAAAGTTGTAATCATAGCACGTGTCCGGTCGGTATTTGGCCATCACAATAACTACTCCACCACTATCTCTCCCCAGCAAGGCTCCTATTAAAATAATGGTGCTCTATGAGATGAGGAATCAGTCTATCCTTGTTTGGAAAATAATTCAATGAGGCACTTATTTGTGCTGTGAAGGGAGTAGATCCATTTGTATTGGATTACATCATTTTTTACATTCGCGCATTACTCGGATGTGTGAAAGAGGGCAATGAATGGGCCTCGGAGCATTTTACGGCCTTAATATAAGTAAAATAATTGAATCATCTAAACTAAATAAGATCTACCATAAATCACCCCCATACTCAACTGGCGGACCGTGGTCCGGACCCAGAACGGGGTCAATACGGTGCGCGGACCCAGAACGAGGTCAGTACTGCACGTGGACCCAGAACGGGGTCAAATACTTGAGTACCCCTGCCCTAAATAATCTGACAGTCACACAGGCCTACATCCACAATTTTGAAATGTTATCATCAGTAAAAGGTTGAGACAGTGTTTCCTCTAAGAAGCAATTTTCTGTAAAAAAAAACATTCAAGAAGCATGCTCTAATAACAGCCACTAAATAAAACTGAATTATTCAAATAAATGCTTTTCTGTAATTTAGCTCAACATACTGGTAGGCCAAGTGGTGGTGTTGTAGTGCATCTTGGAGTTACACTTCCTAAACATTCAGTCAATAATGGATTGGATTTACATAGTGGTCTTTCACCAGGTGCTCAAAGGGCTTTTACATCGCATGCAGCATAAACTCTCCGCATTCACCACCAATGCGTAGCGCCAACCTGGGTAATATGTAATGCCATTTTGAGCCATGGAATTCATCAGACATCAGTTGGAGTGAAAGAGATACAATAGATTGTCAAAGTGAAAAAGGTAAAGTGACAAAACACAATACAGTGGATAATGTTGTGGTGACCTGGGTAGAGGGTGATTCATTCAGTAGAACACGTAGCTACCCTCAGTGCACCGCTGACCCCAAGGTCACTTTATTACATGGGAATGGATTACATTTGCCAGCTGCTGCCTCTCCCTCCCTCCTCTCTACAAGGAATCTGAAGGAAGAGAATGTAACTAGAGGTCAGGGGGCAGAAACAGTGGAAAGATAACAGTACAGCATCCTTGTTCAGTACTGTGACAATTCAGGAGGGTCAGTGTGTTTAGTGCTCTGTCAATGGCGTGAACTCATTCTCTGGGATTAGATTGATCCTGGTTTGGGATTAGTGGACATGTCAGCTCTGGCACCAATCTGACAAAGAATTGGCTTTCCTCAGCTATGTTCTAGAAATGTAGCTCTGTTCACATTTGTGCATTGAATATCATTCCTCACTGTTGTAACGTCCCTCTTTATGTTTGAATACTTATGCTTATAAGAACTGAGGTCGGACATACTTTAGTTGAAATACTTTGAGTATGCTGGCATTACATGGTTGTTCACAGGGCTTCCAAGCACAACTATATGTCCCTTGTAAAACATGCAATTTGAGTATTTCTGTACAAATACAAGGACTGTATTACAGTATAATGTTTACAAAATTACACCTGTAAAAGTGACTTGTGGTATGAACAAAAACCAAAGGAAACATCTTACTGCATACATGTGTTACCTTTTGTAATAATACTTCAATGTTTGTTCTAACTTTTGAGCTTTTGCAAATTTTGATAACTCCTCAAACACAACTTGTATCTGTACTATATTTACAGATACAACAGAGCTAAAAAAAAATGGTCCTGCTTAACAACAAAGCCAAGGCAAAGAGCTATGGCAAAAGGAAATATCACTTCTGTGGACATACATAAATTCCTAAGCGGTTTACTTACATTATAAACGTTGTACCATTTGATCTAACTCAGTAAACTTCAAATGTATCCCTTCTAGCAATAACAAGGACTAAACACAACAATTTAAGACCGTTACATAACAGTTCTGTAAAGGGTGTAGGGACAGGAGGCTGGTGATAAACTGATCGACTCCCTTCCTTAAAGATAAACGGCATCAATATTTCTTACTTTAACAACATTCACTTGGCAGACATCTCTATTCCCCTCCAAGCAGACAAATGACCAAGCAAAAACATTATTGTCTGCAGTGTAGGTATATGGGTCAACATAACCACACTGACATAATCAGTGCTGAACTCCTTCAATATTGAAAAATGATGGGTTGAACATACCGGGTTGAACATACCCCATATTGCTTTGTGGAATAACAAATACATTTTTTATATCCTGTTTCTTTTTAAGATTTCAAAGAAGATCACACACTACTGGTTGGAAATGCCAGGATATCTTAGTGACACAACAATGACATTGAGAATGGCACAAATCAGTTAAAGCGTAATCACATGATACAACATATCTTCAAGACAGATAAGGAAAACAAGTGTCTTCTCGGTGCGTGATTACTGAATGGTCGATGCTAAGACTTCTGCTGTCTGTGATGTTGCTGTTTTGGCTGTTCTGAGGGCAAAGGGGTGTGCAACTCAATATTAGGAAGGTGTCCTTGTTTTGTACACAGTGTATATTATGTTCCTTAGGGCATTTTTCTTCACGTTTCTATTCGACCAAGCGTTCACATATTATTCACTCTACTATTTTTCCTATCAACAAAACAACAGATGTACATACAAGCAAATAACTCCCTCTGCTGTCTGTTTCTGGAACAACATGTCCAGATATTGAAAGACACACAGCAACTACTCCCCAGATTGTCTGTGCCTCTTTCAGGCCTTTCCAAAGGTTGGTGACTGTTGGATACCGGAGGTAGGTCATCCACTTCATAAAGTCCTCCTAAGTGGCATGCACAGGGAGCCACAACTTTAACGCACATGTGTTGGCCTCTGGGAAGATCATTTTTTGTTCCTGCAACACTGTTGAGTGTAGGAACTCGATGGTTGACTTGTCATCAAAACCAAACGGTGGGATCTTTGATGCCTCAGTGGCAAAAACCAGTACATCTTCAAGAGTTAGAGGGATAGTTTCTCCCCCCTCCTCCTCTGGCTTGATGAATGCATCTCTCCCTAAGAAATAAAAAATAATAAATTAAGCCATTTTTACTTTTAAATGCTCCAACTAAACAACCTAGATGAATGCCTATACATGTCTTAAACAAGGCTGTTTTAAAGCCACCATTCAGTTCTCATTGCGGCGGTGCTGGACTGTAATGTGTCGAGGACACCAAGGGTCATTAGACCCTCTTTAAACCTTTTTAAAAGAGCAAATGTGATCATTAGCATAGATGACAAACAAATTGCAGAATACATTTCTCCACAAATACCTGAGATTACACTATGATCCACCACTGAGTCATTTAGTCAGTTTTAGCTGTGATTGAGAAGTACAATTAGGAATTTGTTATTCAAAATGTGATTCTGAATGGAACTTAGTCACCTCAATCATATTGCATGTTAACAAAGCAGAATCACTGTTAAGTGTGACATTTTACAATACAAGGACAGCAATGTCATTTTATTGTGCTCCACTGACAGCCAATTGCTATCCAAAATCAACAGAATACAAACATTGCTGCCCCACCACTGCTTGGGCCATGTTGACATGAAACTGACGCTAAGCTTGAAGGTGCCGTTTCTGGGCTTGGCAGCTGTCACACAATGCATCATCAATAGAGTTAGAGGCTGCCAAATGAAGAGCGTGTTTTAGTACAACACTTCAAACAGCAGTGGGCACCGTCGTACATACCCATACAGATTCCACGCAGCTCCTCATCATCCACCTCTGCCAGTGTGCGCAGTGGGGTCAGCTTCCCTGATAACTAGCAGAAGAGTCGATCGGAGAAGGCACATGGCCCCACCCCTAAAAAAATAAAGGAGAGCCGCACACTCTAGGAGCTCAGATGCAAAAATATTTATGTCCAACATTTCGACAGACAAGCTGTCTTCAGGGTATAAATGAAAATAAATGATGACCATACCTATGGAGTCAAGTGCCAGGCTTTTCTGGTCCTCTCGTACAACAAAAAAATTGGATTCAGAATGACTTTAATAAGAAGCCTGACGAATTCACGGGACGGCCCACCAGCCTCCATTGCTTCTTCGCCTTTTCCACACGTGTCCACAAGAATAACATTTATCTTCAGTTGAAAGTCCGTTTAGCACTTTCCAGCACCATTGCCCTGACCACATTGACAACATTGCCGACAGGTTTGTTGAAATCTACTTTTGACCTCAGGGCCACCAGCCAATCCTTCAGGTCTGGTCTGAAACAGAAGCATCACAGTTGTGTCAACAAGATGACTGGTTTTGTATATTTATAAAGTAACAATCCTTAATCATCACTTTAAATAACTCCAGTCCCGTCATACATAGTACTAAAACTTGGGTTTTGAGAAATTGTATCACTCAAATCCATTTACGTAGCTCTGGATGCAAGGACTAACTGACTGTTAAATGCTATTTTTAAACTCGCTAAAGAGGGCACAAAAATACATGCTACATTGTAAATGTGATTTATCATCTGACCAACCTAGTATTGTATTTAAATGTAACAGAAATTCCCCCCAAAACATACTCTTCCTCAGGGGGACGGCGACTGGGTGCTGGAGGAGAGGGCCTACTGGCAGGGGGAGAGCGACTGCGCGTTGAGTGAGATATGCTGCGGGCTGTAGAGTGTCTGTGGGATGGAGCTGACATAGTAGATGCACTAATTTCATGAAACACATACGACAACAGTACAGGTTTGTGTTAATAACATGACCTCTGGATGGAAAACACATGATGGAAAGTGTCATTCACTCACCTCTACTTCCTCCCCTGACCACAACACATATATAGTGCAGGCTTGGGTCAGTCCATTTCGAGCTATGCTCCCCTCCTTCGTGCTCCTCAAGATGTTGTTTAAAAATTGGAACTGGAGGGAGAACATCTTGCTGGCCATTACCTTAGTCCCGGCAAAAGCACTCAAAATGAGCGGGACACTAATCCGGACGCTTATAAGAAATCACGCTAAGCCCTCTGACAAAACATCAGACAGGCATAGTGTCAATACAGGACTAAAATCAAATCCTACTATACCAGCTCTGATGCTCGTCGGATGTGGCAGGGTTTGCAAACTACCACGGATTACAAATGGAAACCCAGCCGCAAGCTGCCCTGTGACGCGAGCCTACCAGACAAGCTAAATGTCCTCTATGCTTGCTTTGAGGCAAGCAACACTGTGTGATCACGCACTTCGTAGCCAATGTGAGTAAGACCTTTAAACAGGTTAACCTTCACAAGGTCGAATGCCAGCCGGATTACCAGGACGTGTACTCAGAGCATGTGCTGACCAGCTGGCAAGTGTTTTCATTTTCAACCTCTCCCAGTCTGTAACACCTACATGTTTCAAGCAGACTACCATAGTCTCTGTGCCCAAGAACACAAAGGTTACCTGTCTAAATGACTATCACCTCCGTAGCACTCACATCTGTAGCCATGAAATACTTGAAAGGCTGGTCATGGCTCACATCAGCACCATCATGCCAGAAACCCTAGACCCACTCCAATTCGCATACCGCCCCAACAGATCCACAGATGACGCAATCTCAAGCACACTCCACACTGCTCTTGCCCACCTGGACAAAATGAACACCTATGTGAGAATGCTGTTCATTGACTACAGCTCACCATTCAACAACATAATGCCCACAAAGCTCATCACTAAGCTAACGACCCTGGGACTAAACAGCTCCCTCTGCAACTGGATCCTGAACTTCCTGACGGGCCGTCCCCAGGTGGTAAGGGTAGGCAACAACACATCTGACAGGTATGCTGCAGTTGCAGAATTTCGGATTTGACATAGGAGTAAATAATATTTTATTGAGCGGCAAAACTTGAATATAACAACATTTCCAATCTAAGTGTGAAATATAATTGCTGACACAAAAAAAGCAACATTTGGGAAAATAATTGTATTTGGATAGAAGGTCATGCTTAGGCGAATAAACTATAAATGGAAATAAAGGGCTACAGTTTACACTTTTATAGGTGTTTCATGAAATGTTGTTTTTAGAAAAGGAGTGTGTTTAAAAAGTACTGGGGCAATTGTAATTATTTCAATAAAATATGGGAGGGCAATGGTGTTGCACATGTCACAATTAATATCTGCACTATGGGGAGATTTGATGTGTCCCTCTTTTTAAGTCCCTCTTAACTCACCTGCACATTCATTTTCTTTGTTCTTTCTTTTCGATAGTTGTTTTTAATTCATAAAATAATATTAATTGGAATGTGATATAACTGATAACATTAAATGACATTGGAATATAACATTTAATAATTATAACACATAACTGTAACGGCGGTCCTCCTCCTCTCCATCTTCGGAAGAGGAGGAGTATTGAGGGAACCAAGGCGCAGCGAAGTTTGAACACATATTTATTTAACAAAGACACAAACTTGTATAAACTAACAAAACGGTGTAGACAGACCTATACGACGAACTTACATAAAACAAGAAGAACGCACGAATAGGACAATTAGACTACACAAACCGAACAAACCGTAACAGTCCCGTATGGTGCAAACAATTACACAGACACGGAAGACAATCACCCACAACG
Source organism: Salvelinus fontinalis (assembly GCF_029448725.1). Classification (NCBI taxonomy): domain Eukaryota; kingdom Metazoa; phylum Chordata; class Actinopteri; order Salmoniformes; family Salmonidae; genus Salvelinus; species Salvelinus fontinalis. Next base: position 12,803,781 of record NC_074684.1, read on the forward strand.
AACACTGTGACAACGCCTACCTAAATATGACTCTTAATTAGAGGAACGCCAAACACCTGCCTCTAATTAAGAGCCATACCAGGCAACCCAAAACCAACACAGAAAACATAGAATGCCCACCCAACCTCACGTCCTGACCAACTAACACACATAACAAACTAACATAAATAGGTCAGGAATGTGACATAACCCCCCCCATAAGGTGCGAACTCCGGGCGCACCAGCACAAAGTCTAGGGGAGGGTCTGGGTGGGCATCTGACCACGGTGGTGGCTCAGGCTCCGGGCGAGGTCCCCACCCCACCATAGTCAATCCCAACCTCCATCTACCCCTAAAAATGTCCACCCATATCTTACCCCCACAAAATCCTCTTTGTAACATCCATGACAGGGACAGCACCGGGACAGAGGGATAAATCAAGACAGAGGGATAGATAAGAATAAAGAGGTAGATCAAGATAGAGAGGGAGATCATAATAGAGGGGCAACTCCGGACTGAAAGGCAGCTCCGGACAGAGAGACAGCTCCGGACTGAGGGGCAGTTCTGGGTATATAGCCATTTCTGGCTGAAGGGCAGCTCCTGGCTGACTGACAAATCTGGACGCTCATGGCAGGCTGACGGCTCTCGACGCTCATGGCTGGCTGACGGCTCTCGACGCTCATGGCTGGCTGACGGCTCTCGACGCTCATGGCTGGCTGACGGCTCTCGACGCTCATGGCTGGCTGACGGCTCTCGACGCTCATGGCTGGCTGACGGCTCTCGACGCTCATGGCTGGCTGACGGCTCTCGACGCTCATGGCTGGCTGACGGCTCTCGACGCTCATGGCTGGCTGACGGCTCTCGACGCTCATGGCTGGCTGACGGCTCACGACGCTCATGGCTGGCTGACGGCTCTCGACGCTCATGGCTGGCTGACGGCTCTCGACGCTCATGGCTCGCTGGCGGCTCTCGACGCTCATGGCTGGCTGACGGCTCTCGACGCTCATGGCTCGCTGGCGGCTCTGGCCGCTCATGGCTCGCTGGCGGCTCTGGCCGCTCATGGCTCGCTGGCGGCTCTGGCCGATCCTGTCTGGTTGGCGGCTCTGGCCGATCCTGTCTGGTTGGCGGCTCTGGCAGATCCTGTCTGGTTGGCGGCTCTGGCAGATCCTGTCTGGTTGGCGGCTCTGGCGGATCCTGTCTGGCGGGCGGCTCTGGCGGATCCTGTCTGGCGGGCGGCTCTGGCGGATCCTGTCTGGCGGGCGGCTCTGGCGGATCCTGTCTGGCGGGCGGCTCTGGCGGATCCTGTCTGGCGGGCGGCTCTGGCGGATCCTGTCTGGCGGGCGGCTCTGGCGGATCCTGTCTGGCGGGCGGCTCTGGCGGATCCTGTCTGGCGGGCGGCTCTGGCGGATCCTGTCTGGCGGGCGGCTCTGGCGGATCCTGTCTGGCGGGCGGCTCTGGCGGATCCTGTCTGGCGGGCGGCTCTGGCGGATCCTGTCTGGCGGGCGGCTCTGGCGGATCCTGTCTGGCGGGCGGCTCTGGCGGATCCTGTCTGGCGGGCGGCTCTGGCGGATCCTGTCTGGCGGGCGGCTCTGGCGGCTCTAGCGGCTCCTGTCTGGCGGGCGGCTCTAGCGGCTCCTGTCTGGCGGGCGGCTCTAGCGGCTCCTGTCTGGCGGACGGCTCTAGCGGCTCCTGTCTGGCGGACGGCTCTAGCGGCTCCTGTCTGGCGGACGGCTCTAGCGGCTCCTGTCTGGCGGACGGCTCTGCAGGCTCATGGCAGACGGGCGGCTTTGCAGGCTCATTGCAGACGGATGGCTCAGACGGCGCTGGGGAGACGGATGGCTCAGACGGCGCTGGGGAGACGGATGGCTCAGACGGCGCTGGGGAGACGGATGGCTCAGACGGCGCTGGGGAGACGGATGGCTCAGACGGCGCTGGGGAGACGGATGGCTCAGACGGCGCTGGGGAGACGGATGGCTCAGATGGCGCTGGGGAGACGGATGGCTCAGATGGCGCTGGGGAGACGGATGGCTCAGACGGCGCTGGGGAGACGGATGGCTCAGACGGCGCTGGGGAGACGGATGGCTCAGACGGCGCTGGGGAGACGGATGGCTCAGATGGCGCTGGGGAGACGGATGGCTCAGATGGCGCTGGGGAGACGGATGGCTCAGATGGCGCTGGGGAGACGGATGGCTCAGATGGCGCTGGGGAGACGGATGGCTCAGATGGCGCTGGGGAGACGGATGGCTCAGATGGCGCTGGGGAGACGGATGGCTCTGGCCGGATAAGGCGCACTGTAGACCTGGTGCGTGGTGCCGGAACCGGAGGCACCGGGCTAAGGACACGCACCTTCATACTAGTGCGGGGAGCAGGGACAGGGCACACTGTACTCTCAAAGCCCACTCTATACCTGGTGCGTGGTACCGGCACTGGTGACACCGGGCTGAGGACAAGCACATCAGGATTAGTAGGGGGAGAAGAAACAGTGTGTACAGGGCTCTGGAGACGCACAGGAGGCTTAGTGCGTGGTGCCGGAACTGGAGGCACCGAACTGGATACACGCACTACAGGGAGAGTGCGAGGAGGAGGAACAGGGCTCAGGAGACGCACTGGAGACCAGACGCGTTGAGCCGGCCTCATGACACCTGGCTCAATGCCCAATCTAGCCCTACCAGTGCGGGGAGGTGGAATAACCCGCACTGGGCTATGCACTCGTACAGGAGAGACCGTGTGCTCTACTGCGTAACACAGCGCCTGCCCGTACTCCCGCTCTCCACGGTAAGCCTGGGAAGTGGGCGCAGGTCTCCTACCTGCCCTTGGCCCACTACCTCTTAACCCCCCCCCCAAGAAATTTTTGGGTGTTACTCACGGGCTTTTTGGGCTTCCGTGCAAGACGCATTCCCTCATAACTCCGGTTCCTCTCTCCGGTAGCCTCTGCTCTCCTCAGTGCCTCCAGCTGTTCCCATGGGAGGCGATCCCTACCAGCCAGGATCTCCCATGTGTAGCAACCTTTCCCGTCCAATATATCGTCCCAAGTCCATTCCTCCTTCTTTTCCTGTCCCTTACTCCGTTTACTCCGCTGCTTGGTTGTGGAGATTTGGTGGGTGATTCTGTAACGGGGGTCCTCCTCCTCTCCATCTTCGGAAGAGGAGGAGTATTGAGGGAACCAAGGCGCAGCGAAGTTTGAACACATATTTATTTAACAAAGACACGAACTTGTATAAACTAACAAAACAACAAAACGGTGTAGACAGACCTATACGAAGAACTTACATAAAACAAGAAGAACTCACGAATAGGACAATTAGACTACACAAACCGAACAAACCGTAACAGTCCCTTATGGTGCAAACAATTACACAGACACGGAAGACAATCACCCACAACGAACACTGTGACAACGCCTACCTAAATATGACTCTTAATTAGAGGAACGCCAAACACCTGCCTCTAATTAAGAGCCATACCAGGCAACCCAAAACCAACACAGAAACAGAAAACATAGAATGCCCACCCAACCTCACGTCCTGACCAACTAACACACATAACAAACTAACATAAATAGGTCAGGAACGTGACAATAACTTAACTAATTAATTCAGTGTAACATTGTGGCAACTCTTGTGCTCTGTTATTGCACAAATCTAATTTGTAAATAGGTCACAAATAAAACTATCCCCAGTAAAATTGGAGCACAACTCATGAGCCCACCTCCTACACAGCTCACACCTAATACAGTCCCCACCTGTGACTGAAAACAGGGGGAGAGATGCCAATTGAAAAACTCTCTCTTAAAACATGCCTAGGAACTGCGGTAGAACTTTACCAAGCTGGATAAATCCGTCACTATTGAAACGTTGATTAATGTGCACTGTCCCTGCAAAAATGTAAATAAGCTCAAACTCAAAAACGTAGCTCGCTATCTAGCTATATAACATAAATTCTGTGTAAAATAGCTAAAAGGCTATAAAGTAGCATTAACTGTAAAGCTATCAGTCACTAGTGGAAACATTTGCAAGTGCAATTAAGTTACGTTATCTTTTTTCATGTATTTTACCTGAGAAGATCTGGTAGCTTATGCTAACTAGCTAGCTGGCTAGCATTTACTGCTAGTAAAGTTGTTAGCTAGAAAGTTAGCATAAACTAGCGCTAACCGGGCTAGTCATTGTGTAAATATTGCCCCCAACACACTCATCCAACATATTACTACTTTACAAAAAAAGTATATATTTTTCTCTCTCTCTTAACAAGTGGATTATTTATTTTGGCTTTTCTACTTGTATAGATCTAACTTCATTGGAATATATCTACAAAATCGTTTTGTTGAAATATCTCCAAAAGTTGTGATGACACAGATGTCACGCCCTGGCCTTAGTTATCTTTGTTTTCTTTATTATTTTAGTTAGGTCAGGTGTGACATGGGGGATGTATGTGTTTTGTATTGTATAGGGTTTTTTGTATGTTTATGGGGCAGTGTCTAGTCTAGGTGTATGTATGTCTATGGTTGCTTAGATTGGTTCTCAATTAGAGACAGCTGTCTATCGTTGTCTCTGATTGGGAAACATATTTAGGCAGCCATATTCATTGGGTAGTTCGTGGGTTATTGTCAATGTCTATGTGTAGTGTTTAGTGTCAGCACTATTTTGAATTATAGCGTCACTTTTGTTGTTTTTTGTAGTTTGTAAAGTGTTCTTTGTTTTTGTCTTCATTAAAAATAGAAGATGTATTCAAACCACGCTGCGCTTTGGTCCTCCTCTCTTCCACCATATAACGATCGTGACAACAGAGGACTTTTTTTTAGCAAGAGCAGTGGCAGCTAGGGAAATGTTGGGGAAATAATTGGGTGACATCTTGTGGTGAATTATAGGGGGGAGGGGCAGTTACCTCCTTGTACCCTAATGATCTCCAAAATTCAAGGCAAGTGCATGGTCATGATAACTGGCCTGACTGAATTATCAATCTAAAAATTGTTAGCTGACATGGCTAGTTGAGTGACTGTCTGACTGACAAAAGAAGAGAAAAGCTGCTGATGCACAACCAAATTTTGAACTTGCAGTCGGGGGCCCATAGCGGCCAGGGGCCCTACGTGACCACTTATGCCTGATTATAAAGTAATGTACATATGTCTGGGGGGTTGAATCATTGTTCAGTCCATACGTTTAAGAAGTACAGTATGTCAATTTCATTTCCAACTGTTTAACCCGAAACAAAAATGTATACTAAATTCAAATATTATTGATATGAAAGGAAGTAAATAACTTCCTTATACACTGTCCAAACATAAGTTACCTGACACCAATGTCCTCAGGTCTACCCCGCAATATCATGAGCATGAGCAACAGCTGACTTTACCATTGTCCTTACTAGGGTTGGGGGCTCAATTTATTTCACTTCTTTCAATTCAGGGAGTGGATTGGAATTTAAATCAGGAATAGAAAACTCCTTGTTGAAAAATAATTACCCAATGCCCTGGACATTACACTTAAGCAGATGGCCAAAGAATACCAAAAGCAAACACATTTTCCTAAATTGGTTTCTGTAACAGCTGTATAGTCAGTTGTCATCAACTTCCCAAAGTGTTTATAACCTGTAGTGTCATTATTATGATAGTGCTACGTCAGCCAAGACAGAAAAGTCAAGTTAAGAGTCACTATAACCATAACATACACTGAGTGTACAAAACATAATTAAGAACACCTTCCTAATATTGAGTTGCACTCCCCCCTTTGCCCTCCGAACAGCTTAAATTCGTCAGGACATGGACTCTACAAGGTGTCGAAAGCGTTCAACAGGGATACTGGCCCATGTTGACTACAATGCTTCACAGAGTTGTGTCAAGTTGGCTGGATGTCCTTTTGGTGGTAGACCATTCTTGATACACACGGGAAACTGTGAGCGTGAAAAACCCAACAGCGCTGCATTTCTTGACACAAACCGGTGCGCCTGGCACCTACTGCCATACCCCGTTGAATGGCACTTAAATCTTTTGTCTTGCCCATTTACCCTCTGAATGGCACATTATACGCAATCCTTGTCTCAGTTGTCTCAAGGCTCAAAAAACCTTCTTTAACCTGTCTCCTCCCCGTCATCTACACTGATTGAAGTGGATTTAACAAGTGACATCAATAAAGCATCAGAGCTTTAACCTGGTCAGTCTGTCATGGAAAGAGTAGGTGTTCTTAATGTTTTGTACACTCAGTGTACAGTGAAGAGTTTTGGTATTTATTAGGATCCCCATTAGCCAAATGTAGTCTTTCGACGACCTGGGCCAATGTTTCATTGCAGACAAGGAAATAGTGTGTAACCTATTATATCGTACCTTGTGTACTAGAGTGCACAAAACAAGACAGTTTCATTCCCAGATTGGATGATAATTAAGAAGATGCCTCGATCGCTCCACGTGGCTAGTTCTGAGAAGTGATTATGCTGCCGGTACCCTGAGTCACACACTAAGAGGTTTCGAGTTTATATTGTCTTTTCTACAGCCTCTGTTCCATGGCCTTGTCCATCAACCTGCTCCACTCCACTCCCCCCCTCACAGATTCCTTTCTTCATTCTTCAACTTGGGAGGTCTGAGAGCATTGACAGAGACGGAGAGTTAAGTAGGGCGAGTCTGGCCTGTTCAGTAGCCTACAGTCTGTGGTCAACATGCCGGAGTCATGAGGGAAAAGGTGGTGCCCAAGATGGGACGTTAGTCTTCCTTTACCCACCCCACCAACCCCCCCCCCCCCCCCCAGAGAAGAGGTAGAGGGTATGGGTCAGGATATCGCCTTCCCTTTCTCTCTTCCCACTCCATCTCTATCTCCCACTGCTGCGGCTGGGCCTCAGGTTGGGCCTGGGCCTCAGTTTGGGCCTGGGCCTCAGGTTGGGCCTGCGCCTGAGGAGGCCTGGCTGGGGGAGGAGAGGGCATTGCCTGGTGTTGTCTCTGGCGGTAGGCGATGACGGTGCCTAGCAGCAGGGCGATTACCGTCATTAGGTAGAGGTCCCACTCAGGGCCCAGGAGCTGGTCCAGGTCCACCTGACTGACCACCTCACTCATCTGGTGGAGGTGGAGGGAGGATGATACAGGGTGGGAGGGGAGAAAGAGAGGGGAGGTCAGAGGGAGCAGAAAGAGAGAGAGAGAGCATTGACTACATTGAACAAACTTAGTACAATCCCATGAATCCTGTACAAATGTAATAAATTAAGTTAGCCTCAAACATTGAGCCTGGCCCCCATGAGTTGAAATGGAAACAACCAGGGAAATGAAACTCCCAGAGGCACCGGATCCAGGAAGTGCTCTGTACTGTACACTCACGTTGAGGTCGTGCAGGTATTGCAGGGTGTAGACCAGGCGCAGTTTACACAGAGCCAGGAAGACGAGCACCTGGGCTTCGAGACTAGCCTCGGCAGCCATGTCGTAGAAACGCTTGGCCAGGTGGATATCCTACAGGAGGGGGAAAGTAAGGGGTTAGACTTATAGGGTTGCATGTGTGTATGAATGAGTTTGTTTATGTGCGTGTGCCAACCTGTTTGATGCCCAGGCCTTTCTCATGCATGTAACCCAGGTTAAACATGGCCTGAGCGCTGTGCTGCTGCTCCGAGGCCAGCCTATAGTGGATGACAGCGGTCTCGTAGTCCACGTCAGTACCGTACCCATAGAAGTGGTAGTCCCCCAGCTTTATCCTAGCCACTGTATAACCTGGGCCCAGTTTTTCAAACCAAATGTCATGGGATCATATAACATGATCTTTGTTGTAGCATATAATGGGATATGTTGGAAAATGTGTAGAATTGCACGACATTTGCTTTAAAACTGCAACAATGTCTCTGTGCCCCATGGCAAAATGAGTAGAATTGCATGACATTTGTTAAAAAATTCCAAAATTGTCTCTCCGCCCGATGGCAAAATGCGTAGAACTGCAGAAAGCTTGCTTTAACAGTGCAACATTTTCTCTACACCCCATGGCAAAAATGTGTAGAATTGCAGGAAATGTACAACAAAAAAAATGTATCCACTTGGTGGGGGGGCCTCGCAACCAAATTGCGCTAAGGGCCTCCAAAAGACTAAAGCCGGTCCTGTCTATAATAATGGCTAATTGGCTGTGTGTGGAGGTCAGTTCCCTTGTGCTACTAGCTCTATGACCGATCCTTTATGCTTTCTGTATAACTGGGCCCGGACTTTGTCACTCAGCTGTTTTGGGTGGGGGAGATAAGGTTGGCCTCATATAATGGCCGTGCACTCTGGCCGTGCATCACATTGTGCTGTCCCCGCACACCACACGCCACTATGGGGTGGCTTTTGATTGCCGTGGCAACCTGTGCGCTAGCCTCCTCTGCCAAAGGTAAGTGCTGGAACCAGCAGGAGAACGGCCTGCAAAGAGTCCCTATCTGTGCATATTTCACATTTTACACACACACACACACACACACACACACATTCCACACACATTCCACACACATGTCAGTTACTGTGGCCACATTGTTGGGGCGAGCAGTTTTTTCTGAAAGAGGGGCCTGGCTTGGGTAGGTCGATGTTGGTTTAGATAATGGAGGACTTGTTCAAAAAGGAACATCAGGGATTTTTGGTTTCAAAAGTTAGACATAAAAGTTTGGCAGCTCGCAGTGATGATAATGAAGACTACAGAAGTAGATCGTAATCACAACAGAAAAAATATGCTTTCCGCATAACCTGACTTCAGTTTCTCTTGGTCTTTTGTATTGGCTGCGTTATGTAAGCACCAGGACAAACTCAGCAGGCAAAACTGGTTGTAATGACATCATAATGATGTCATTTCAACCAGTTTCTGGTTGTTGTAATGACATCATTCCAACCAGTTTTGCCTGCTGGGAAGACACCCCTTCATGGATACTGTCTCTTTCTAAGGCAACAAGTGGTGGTGGCAGTATGAGGAAGGCATACGACACTACAGCCAGGAGGCTCTCCACAAGGTACTATCCCCTTTGACCCTTTTATCATCTTGGTGTAGGCTTGGTGTAGGGTGAAGTTGACCCTAGACGCTGATGTTGGAGCAGTTTTACATTTACGTAACTAATGGTTAAGGTTAGGATTGGGGGCGGGGAAGCTGATCCTAGATTTGTACCTCAGGGAAACTTCACCCCAGAGCTTTTATTTTCAGTATACGCCTTCCGTATCCTTTGGTAATGTAAAGGCCGTCATAACACATTCATAGCAATGAATGTGACAAGTTTAAATTCTCTTTCACCAATGGCATTTTGATTGAATGGTTATTTAGTGCTTATAAAGGTGTTATGTCATCTCACATCAAGGAGACCTATGCTAGATATTGATCTACAGTATGTTATTAAGCATTTGTTACCTGACTTGAATTACCTGAGGATATACTTCATTGGTCTGTGTGTACATCCCTTACACATTGGTATGTGTAGTTCATCATGCTACAGTTGAAGGGATAGTTCACCCAAATTACAAAATGACGTATTGGTTTCCTTGCCCTATAAATGGTCAATGGACAAGGTATGACAGCAATCCATGCTTTGGTTTGTTTCCTTGACACTGTTTCCACATGCTTACATTTTAGCATTTGTGCCACAAATCCCATTTAAGTCATGGGACTGATATTAGCATGATTTGAACATGATGTGTGAAAAATGCTCATTTTGGTCCCATGACTTGAATGGGATTTTGCCACATGCTAAAACATTAGCATTTGGAAACAGTGCCAGCCACTGCCAGGGAAACTACACCAAAGCATGGATTGCTGTCATAACTTGTAAATAAACTGCTTACAGGTTAGGGAAACCAATTTTGTAATTTGGGTGAACTATCTCTTTAATGACATGACTGACTGATTCTGCTATGACTACATGACCTTGGTTGTTTGTTATTCAAGTTAGTATTCAGTGTCATGTCAGGTTATCTGAATGTTTGTAGTTGTTTGTTCGGTATTGATAGCAATTGACGCACACGCACACACACACAGTTGTATCTTAGAGGTTGGAACATCTTTCTGGTCTGATGTGGATTCTTGTTCCCTTGCAACTCGTATTGGTACCAGGGGACCATCGTTTCCCCCATTATAATCAGAAATATGTACAGACATATTTACTGCGTTCTACCTTCTATCTGTGTATCTATTCTTTTCTCTCCTTCACTCTCATTCTTGTTTCAGGAGTTTCCAGAGAAAACCAGACCGGTGAACTTCACACATTCTCCTTTCCAATGTCCTGACATGAGTCGCTCGCCCACTGTCCCCTCATCAGGTAAGATGGAACCATCCTTTAGAGTTGATTTAGAAAGTCAATATGTGAACTGATCCCAGGCCAGTCTTATTCTCTAACTCAAAGGTGTGGTTTCCCGGACATGGTATTAATGTAAGCTTGTGGAATCAGGCAGCTTTGCAAGGCTAGGATACAGCACCATAATGTCCAGCCCCGGGAACAGGGTTTTGGGGACAGATCCTAGACCAGTCCTCAGAGACATCTTCAACTGCCTTCTCTCTGAGTAAATACTGTATGTTAGAGATCATCAACTAGATTTTATTGAGTGGATGGTCAGGGGCCCAGAAACATAATTACAAATAATTTGTAGACTAAATTGATTGCAAGACGCCCAACAGATATTATATTTGACTAAAACGTAATAATTTCAAACCTTGCTTGCATTTGTATATGATCACGTATAGTGCATTTGGAAAGTATTCAGACCAAATACAGGTGTGCCAAGAAGACTCAAGGATGTAATCACTGCCAAAGGTGCTTCAACAAAGTACTGAGTAAAGGGTCTGAATACTTATGTAAATGTGATATTTAATTTCTTTGTATTTTTATACATTTGCAAAAATGTATAAAAAACTGTTTTTGTTTTGTCATTATGGGGTATTGTGTGTAGATTGATGAGATGACAAAAACAATTTAATACATTTTAGAATAAGGCTGTAACGTAACAAAATGTGAAAAAATTCAAGCGGTCTGAATACTTTCCGAATGCACTGTATATCTCTCTTCTATGCATGTATACTTGGGAATACTTTGGAACAGATTCCAAAATTTGAATCACTTGGAGGTTATTTGCTGGAGTTTTAGTATTTTGTGTAAACCAATATTTTAATATATTTATTTATTATTATTATTATTGTTTTTGCACAGTAAACTTGGGGGGCCAAATAAAATCATCCGCGGGCCGCCAGTTGGGAAACCCTGTTGTATGTTTTCCTTGTGGGAGTTGAACAATTGGATCAATGTTGTTAGTGTAATGGTTTTGGATTCGTAACCTCCCTCCCCACCTATAAATCGCTAGCTTGAAAATCGAATCACGCTATTGTATCGCTAGCTTTTCTAGTGTAATAAACAAAGACGTGACCGCTTGTCAAGCATGGTCCCCGGTCCAAGCCCAGTAAGGGACAAGAAAGGAAGCAAGCACAGTGACACACCTCTTATATTAGCCCTCTACAACCTAATAGGATATGTAGACAGTGTAGGAGGCCACCTGGGTCAGCAATGTCAGCATTATAAATCTCTCTCTCTCTCAATATCCACCAATGTGTCCTCTCTCTTGACTTTGTCTCTCTTCTTGCTCTTTAGTTGAGTTGGTTAAGGCAGCGGACATTAAAGTCATTGCTGCCCTTGGGGATTCTCTGACGGTGAGTTCAACGTTGAGTTTGTCTTAACACAAACACTTTACACTTGACTCTTGACCAGAGTTTTTGGGGCTGTGGGTGTTACTTAAAGGGGGACGTGATTAGTATAACCAATTTTGGACTTTGCGATTAATGATAAATAGCCATTGATTCTTTAAGAATATAATTTACAAATGCTTCATGAGCTTAGTTTAACAGTTGTGCCCCATCAAAACCCAAAATATAAGCTCATTTTGCTCCATTCTTTGTAAACAATTAAATTATAAACAAACGTTGTATAGCTTCAAACCACGGTTAAAGGTCCAATGCAGACATTTTTATCTCTATATCAAATCATTTCTGGGTACCAATTCAGTACCCTACTGTGATGGTTTTGAATGTAATAAAAAAATCTCTATATATAAAAAAATAAACATTTTAGCAAAGACCAATTTCTCAAGCAAGAATGTTGCTAGGACTGTCTGAGAGTGGTCTGAGTGGGGAAGGGACAACTGAAAATTAGCTGTTATTGGCAGATGTTTAGAAAAAGTCCATCTCAACAAAACCATTATTTTATCTTACACTAGAAGGACATCATCATCATTTTCACAATTTCACAGTATTATTCCAACCTAATAGTTTGGAAATGTATATGAAATACAGGCAAATCACGTTTTTGACTGTACTGGGCCTTTAAAACTATAATGTTGACATCATGGATGGTCAGTCCTCACATCCACAGCTCAGTCTATGAATTTAAGAGTGGTTACATTTCTCCAGCCCTATCCCTCAGCTGTTTACCAAAACAAGTGATGGGGTGGCTGCTTTGTTGTTTTTCAAATCCCGTATTTCCCCTTCAAAGCAACTGATGTCACCTTTTCAAAACTGAAACTAGTAAATGCAAACGAAATCCATGTCTAGCATATTGGAGCAGTTTCACTCAACGCTGCATGGAAATATATGGAAAGTAGTTACTGTAATGAGTTTAACTGAACTTACTGGACTGGCCTAATACAACTAACCAATTCATTTAAAGCTGTTGTGGGCTCAAGACCTCAATGCATTTAAACCATTAAACCACTGCAGATCAGGGCCATTAGAAATTCTGTTCAGGCCAGGGAGAGAAAAAAAATTAACATTGAACTCAGAATGTTCTAATCGTTCAGGCAGATTGCTTTAATCATAATAGCTGAATTTGCTAATCTTTGGCACGTACAGTGCCTTCGGAAATAATCAGACTCCTTGACTTTTTCCACATTTTGTTACGTTACAGCCTTATTCTAAAATGTATTTAATCTTTTTTTCCCCTCCTCAATCTACACACAAATAAAAATTGTTGCTAATTTATGAAAAAATACGATAACACATTTACATAAGTATTTAGACCCTTTACTCAGTACTTTGTTGAAGCACCTTTGGCAGCGATTACAGCCTCGAGTCTTCTTGGGTATGACACTACAAGCTTGGCACACCCGTTTTTGGGGAGTTTCTTCCAATCTTCTCTGCAGATCCTCTCAAACTCTGTCAAGTTGGATGGGGAGTGTTGCTGCACAGCTATTTTCAGGTATCTCAAGAGATGTTAGATCGGGTTTAAGTCCGGGCTCTGGCTGGGCCACTCAAGGATATTCAAAGACTTGTCCCAAAGCCACTCCTGCACTGTCTTGGCTGTGTGCTTAGGATTGCTGTGTGGTTGGAAGGTGAACCTTCTCCCCAGTCTGAGATCCTGAGCTCTCTGGAGCAGGGTTTCATCAAGGATCTCTCTGTACTTTGTTCCTTTAATCTTTTCCCCATCCTGACTAGCCTCCCAGTCCCTGTCGCTGAAAAACATCCCCACAGCAAGATGCTGCCACCAGCATGCTTTACCGTAGGGATGGTGCCAGGTTTCCTCCAGACGTGACGCTTGGCATTCAGGCCAAAGAGTCTTAAGGTGCCTTTTGGCAAACTCCAAGCGGGCTGTCATGTCCCTTTTACTGAGGAGTGGCTTCCGTCTGGCCGCTCTACCAGAAAGGCCTAATTTGTGGAGTGCTGCTCTACCAGAAAGGCCTAATTGGTGGTTGTCCTTCTGGAAAGTTCTCCCTTCTCCACAGAGGAACTCTAGAGCTCTGTCAGAGTGACCATCGGGTTCTTGGTCACCTCTCTGACCAAGGCCCTTGTCCCCCGATTGCTCAGTTTGACCGGGTGGCCAACTCTTGGAAGAGTCTTGGTGGTTCCAAACTTCTTCCATTTAAGAATGATGGAGGCCACTGTGTTCTTGGGGACCTTCAATGCTGGAGACCTTTTTTGGTACCCTTCCCCAGATCTGTGCCTCGACACAATCCTGTCTCAGAGCTCTTCGGACAATTCCTTCAACCTCATGGCTTGGTTTTTACTCTGACATGCACTGTCAACTGTGGGACCTTATATAGACAGGTGTGTGCCTTTCCAGACCATGTCCAATCAATTTAATTTACCAGAAGTGGATTCCAATCAAATTGTAGAAACATCTCAAGGATGATCAATGGAAACAGGATGCACCTGGGCTCAATTTCGAGTCTCATAGCGAAGGGTCTGAATACTTATGCAAATAACGTATTTCTGTTTTTTATTTTTAAAGCAATTCCCAAAAATTCGAAAACCTGTTTTTGCTTTGTCATTATTGGGTATTGTGTGTAGATTTCAGATTTTTCTTAATCCATTTTAGAATAAGGGTTACTTCCCGAAGGCACTGTATGTCAAGGTCATAGTTGAATAATCTTTGACCATTCATTGCGGTCATGGCTGTATCATACTGGAAGTTACTGTTTCGATTAACATACTGTAGTTTGCAATTAACAGTTTTGTGGTTACTGTCTCACTTGAAAGGAAAGTGTTATTAATGGGTATAACCATATGACTCACCTTGTGGTTGATTGTTTGATGAATTGCTACATGGACTGTCTTGCCCTCTCTATTCAGACCGCCATAGGTGCCAATGCCACCAACGTCCTTGGGATTCCTATCGAGTTCCGTCACGTGTCATGGAGGTACCCAATGAATTGTCTTTAGATGAGAATATGACAAGAATGATGAGAATAAGAATTGTATCAAGATGACAACTTTGCATAGTAATGTATGTTTTCTTGTCCGTTATTTGGTTATTCTGAATGATAGTTCTCTGTCTAATAATAATCAGTCAATTGTTGTCATAATTTGGAAGTAATGCAATTGTTTTTGAATGACAACTTAATGACACTATAGTGGAAAATGTCTTGTGCCTTGCAGCATCGGGGGCCATGGATCATACCAAGATGTCATTACACTGGCAAGTAAGTGCCTTTCGACTCAAATAGCACCTTGAGCTTTGTAGGAACTTTAGTCATTCATTGGCACAAATTAATTCTATCCAGACTGATCTTGGACAGCCTGGTCCCAGATCTGTTTGTGTCCTTGACAACTTCATTTCTATAATTGTAAAGCCATAGATGGCAATGAGTGACAAGGAGTGGGCGTAATAGAACAGCAATGCTGGCACTCAGGCTTTATCTTGCATTGTTTTTGCCTGGTTATGGTTAGGTTTGAAGTAATAGCAGATCCTTGATCTATGGTTAGAGGCAACATCTACCTTGACGATAGAATGCACAGTGACTATCATCCTTCATGTTCTACCTGTGTGAGCGTAAAGGTGTAGGGGGAAGTTGCCCCTAGATGCTGATCTGGGGTCAGTTTTGCATTTCCCCCACTAATGGTTAAGGTTAGAATTGGCGAGGGAAAGCTTATCCTAGATCTGTATGTAGGGGAAACTTCACCCCAGAGATGGAGACAAAGGAAGAGAATGTGCTCAGCTCTAAATCCTCTTGTGTAACCCAATAGAAAGGGTGCTTGGAACCAAAAATCAATCAAATAAAAAAGGCCAGCACTCACTTATATATATATATATATATATATATATATATATATATATATTAGATTTTTTCTCCCTGTGTGAACCCTCCTTTGCATGTGCTCTAGATATCGTAAGGCTTTTCAATCCCAATGTGCTTGGTGCTGCCCCAGCCAAGACTGTCCATGGAACCTCAGCCCCCCTCAGCGAAACAGGATTCAACCTGGCCGTGACCGGACACAACACCTTGTAAGAAACCACTATGGTGAAATATGCAAATATACTTTCTGTCTGCCAGAGATTTAACCAATGAAAGTGATGCATAGAGTTGCGTGCACTAAAAAGCTAGTTTGTGCCATGGTACTGGCACAGTGCTTGTATAACACAGTGGTCTGATGTCTCATAGCATATCTAAACTAACTTTTAAGTGGCTGCAGATTTGAGTTACACTAGTCTCGTGTAGCCATACCTCGAAATCACGTTGTTGTCACACCTCATTTCTCGATGAGGCCAGAGTTACATACACAATCTGACGATTTCAACGATATTATGTGTAGCTGCCTGTGCTACACTCATTTATTTTGTTTCATGACTAATTTCTGTCGGTGTACTTATTGTTTATTTCATTCTGTAACAGCTCAAAATAATCTTAAATTTGGGTTGTTCGTTTTAAAGTTTTTTATTTAGACTTTTGAAAATAAGTAATGAATGTGACAATCCTAGATATGGAAAGATGCCACACCTCCTATCCTTGCAATGGTGTCTTCTGTGACGGCTTGGACAGAGACATTGATGGCTATCTCCATTTTAAAGTAGTAAATTGCTTATTTTTCTACTTACAAGAGTGTATTGTCAGTTTGTAAATAAACTGAAAAGGTGCATATCACCACCTGTTGTGCTGGATTGTGTATTGTCTGAACCGGTATAAAGCCAAGGTTGGTGATTTACAGCCACCTGCAGTTATGAAATGTTTGCTCAGGAGTATAATTAATTGGCTGACCCTTCCTGCTGATGTGACTGGAATTAAGGCACTGTCCAGGGTTGCTCTCTATCCAACTCTATGGTGACACTAGCCTTGACTAACCCTTCTCTGATAATGTTCTGAAAGACTCATATTTCCCAGTGTTCCTCCTGATAATATTATCTGCCTATTCCATGCTAAGATGGGACATTGTGTCACAGTTTTGACCTTCACTAATATCACAATCAAAATGATTTTAAAACACACTCAGTATGATTTTTATGGCATGCACAACTCAGGAAATATCAAAATGCTGCTAATTAAAAAAACAAAAACAAACACATTCTACAAACAAACACATTTTCTCTGATTCAGCCACTTGTAAATTCAGTATTTCTGGTATTCAATAAAATGTGCAAATGTTTATTCACGTCATTAATACTATTGGAGACATATTTCCCATTTAACAGGCTTAAAGCTACAGTGTGGGATTTAAAAAACAACAACAAACTGACCACTCGGCCCTTTGTTTTGGTTAACAGCTGAGGGGTGGGGCTGGAGATATGTAACCACTCTTAAACTCATATATACTATATACTCATAACTCGAGTTGGAGCTATGGATGCCAAGACAGACAACCATGAGTTCAAAATGATAGTTTACCTAGTTTTGAAACTATACAGTGTTTGCTTACAACAACGTTAAAACAAGCTTCTATTTGGTGTTCGGATGGGGTAAGACAGTTGAACTAAGCTCATCGGTGTTTATAAGTTACATTCCCGCAATAATCAATGGCTCTCATCAATTTAAAATCCCAAAATGAATGTACCAATAGCAGACTGTAGCTGGTGCTTTTTGCCTCAGTGTTATGATGTGTATTGTAATGTTGCGTAACTGTCCCTTAGTAATCTACCAGGGCAGACCAGACATCTCATCGACACACTGAGAAACTATAAGGTAAGAACCCCCCTACGTCTCCAACATACTGTATAGGATAAAAACCCTGTTATATTCAAACTCGTCTGATAACAACTTGTGCTATTTAGACCTTATCACTGAAAGAAATGGTAGCATAGGTGACGGTGTGTTTCTGCTTTAGCCTACTAAAGAAGAGCAGAACTCTAAAATGACATCAGGTGTTTAGAAGTGTGTACCACTCGATCTCATCGGTGTTCTATTTGGTTGTGAAGATTATGGTAATACTACATTTGGAAATACCATAAACACATGTGAAATTGGTAATAAATACATTTCAATACCAAACCAAACCTTTGGGGAATCATTATCTTGCCAAAATAAAACAGCTAGACAAACAGACTGGCACCCAACCGGGATTTGATTATGATTGCATTTGAGATCAGCAACTCTCTTTTCAAACCAATGTCTAATAATTCTTTATTCATTTGAATAGCAATTTTATTACAGTGATAAATTAACTACTGACTGACTACTGTATCCCTCTTTCATCCCTTTCTTTACCCAGGGCCTGAACTTTGATGAGGACTGGAAGCTACTGACCATTCTCATAGGCATGAATGACATCTGTGATTACTGCAAGGATAAGGTCTGTGTCATTATAATATGCAGGCTATGCAACTTCATGTGCATATCATAAAGAAAGAGCAAAGGTGTTCACTTTCGGCGCTTGTTTCAACACTCTCCTTCCCAGGTTCTTTTCTCAGTGGACAATTACATTCACTACATGACGAACTCCTTGGAAATGCTAATGAATGAGGTAACATCGGGAGAGCTCACAAATATTATCTATGAATATTTTTTTTATAATCCCTTAAAGCGGCAATCGGCAGTTGAAACAACAAACAAAGCGTAATCCCCGCCCCTGTTTTGGTAAAAAAAAATGAGGGATGACGGTGGAGAAATGCCATCACTCTCAAATTCATAGACAGAGCTATGGATGCCAGTACTGACCATCTATGATATACAAATGATAGTTTTAACGATGTTTTAAGGCTATCGTGTTTGTTTACATTTACTTTGTTTATAAACATTGGAGAAAAACAAGCTCATAATTTGGGTTCTGATGGGGTACGACAGTTGAACCAAGCTCATGAGGCATTTATAAGTTATATTCTTCAAGAATAAGTGGGTACATATCATTAATTGGACGTAGCAACTGCAGATTGCCCCTTTAAAGTATACTTCTCAATGGGTCTTCCCTGAATAAATAGGGAAAATACATAGAATACTGTTTTATTACATTATAAATTATGATTTACAACACTTAACACTCATAATGGTAGAGTATAGGTAAGGGATAATCAACGAGGGGCTATGCGTTCTCTGGAAAGTACATTATCCGTTTTATACCATGGCTATAATTTAGCACATGTACGGCTAGAAATGTGTTGATTTGCAGGTAAAAATTTGTTCAACATCCACTGAAGTAGCTAGCAAGTTTCCTAGATAACTACATTAGTTGCCTTGTTAGCTAAACGAACAAACTTGCTAGTTTAGCTAACCAAACCATCAGTCCTAGCTTCCTATAACCGCGGAGTGCCTGGATACAGCCCTGTTTTCAACAGCGGAGATTTGTATAAACCTTGCGGTCATCTCACTCCGACATTTGCAACATTGTTACAATATTCTAATTCCATCTCCTGCTGTACCATAGTAATGAATCTGTCGGGAGTCAGGATGAGACAGACAGGCAGGCAGCTTTTCTCAGCCAATCGAAATCATGAATCAGCTGGCATTATTTTATGGATACAATAAAAAATGATTTGAAAAAAGGTAAAAACGAAACACAGCTAATTTGCTGTCTTTCCAGCTTCAGTTGAAGTGATTGTGTTAGTGTGTTTTTGGCTAGGACACTGAACAACAGTGTCCTGATGAGTGAGCACATTTTCTGTCCCAGGTACAATTGCGCCTCATTAGCTCATTGTTAGGGATTTATCCAAATAAATGTCACTAGAAAACAGCTTAAACAAATGCAAATGCAGCTACTTTGTTATTCTGGCTGCACTATTGACGCGACTGTAAATAAGTCGTAGTTGGCTAGCTAGCAAGCAAGGGATAAGAATATAACATTTTTAATGAAAATATGTCGCTGGCCGCAACCGGGAGACCCATGGGGCGGTGCACAATTGGCCCAGCGTCGTCCGGGTTAGGGCAGGGTTTGGTCTGCAGAGATGTCCTTGTCCCATCATGCTCTAGTGACTCCTGTGGCGGGCCGGTCGTATTGCACGCTGACACGATCGCCAGGTGTACAGTGTGTCCTCTGACACATTGGTGCGGAGGACGCACGGCTCTCGACCTTCGCCTCTCCCGAGTCCGTACGGGAGTTGCAGCAATGGGACAAGACTGTAACTACCAATTGGATACCACGAAATTGGGGAGAAAAAGGGCAAAAAAATTATTAATAACTGATAATGCCCTCGAAGTCGGTGTTTTGAGGAGATATTGGCACAGTTTGCAGGCCCTTGACTTTGTCTTGGGCCAAACAACATCCGTGCCAATATATGCCACTATCTCCTCCGAATACTGGCTTCGAGGGAATTATCACTTTCATACAAAGGTTACCAACATATTCAAACAACGATTGACATATTTTCATTTAAAACGTTATTTCGATTAATTTATTGATACTATTTCATCCTTCCACAAGAAATTATGCCGACACAAATCTAGGGTTGCTACCCAAGCCGGCTGGTCGTTCGTTCTATTTGTTCTGTTGCCAGAGACGCGACCCAGTCGTTCAGTCTTTTTGTTCTGTAACCGGCTGGAATGTGGTTTTAACCAGCATTCAGCATTCAGGATTAGACCCACCCGTTGTGTAATAAATTATAGTGTGTGTGTTAACATGGCAACATTTGCATTTCTCTTTGTTGCGGTCATAGAAATAGAATGATTCTAATTCTATGGTTGCGGTCTAGGTTCCCCGTATGATTGTGAATGTAGTTCAAATCCTGCCCATGGAAACCTTGAGGCAGGTCCAGAGGCCCACCCCAGGCTGCCTGCTCCAACGGTGAGTGACCTGGCTTTTACCTTTGACCTTAGAATGCAACCACTACGCACTACGGTGTACATTTTAGGACACCCTCAGCCTACTACGGTATAAATTTAGGACACCCTCAGCACCCTCAAGCCTCTCGCCTCTCCCCTCCTTGAGCCAATTGTCAAATCTCCTTGGAATGTAAACCATAATGAACACAGTCACTCTTCCCTTGCGCCTACATCATCTTGAAAATATTTTCTAGGGCAAGGGTATTCAACTCTTTCCTTATGAGGTCTGGAGACTACTGGTTTTCTGTTCTACCTGATAATTAATTGCACCCACCTGGTGTCCCAGGTCTAAATCAGTCCCTGATTAGAGGGCAACAACAAAAATAAATAGAGTGGGACTGGCTTTGAGGTCCAGAGTTGAGTTTGAGGGCTCTAGGGGCTCCCCATAAGCATCAAAGGTAGACTCTTCAATATGGCATTGTCAGGTTACGGCAGGGCAACTTCTGATGCTATTATTGTCTCTTCCCAATGTTTATGTTCCTCTAAGGAGGGAACAAATTAAGACAAGCCAATAATGGCAATCGTAGCAGATTTTAAATATTGGTGTGATTAACTCGCTCTATTGTGTATGATGATGTCGCTTATGTGGAACCCCACGTTAATATTTTAAAGATCCGTAGGATGCCCTGAATTGTTATGTAACTGAATTGGATCCTAGGGTCGTCCTCATTAGAACACACCGTAGCAAAATGTTTCACAGCGTTTCTTATTGGTAGAAGTTTAGAAGGTACCACATTTCGGGCCTGTTGAACATGACCTTGATTCTTGACCCATCATTTGTTCCAGATCATTCTGTTCCTGCCTGATCAAGCCCGGGGCTGGTTCCCCTGAACTGAAGGAGCTAGTGGAGATCAACCTAGAGTTTCAGGTGGGTGGCGTAGCGGTTAATGCCGCCACCTACAGCACACAAACCTATCAGTGTCGGCAGACCTGGGTTTCAAAAACAAAAACAAATCTATTAATGTACTTTATCTGTGCCTGTTTGAACCTGTCTGGCTTAATAAACTAATAGAAAATACCCAAACCCGGAAAACCCTCCTATCTGGCACTCCAGGCAGACTCGTTAAAAGTATTTTAACAGATTTTTTTGAGTATTTGAAAACTAGCCCGAGGGCACTGACCGACGTCCATGGAAGTTGAAAAGTAGTGTAAATTTGCTTAGTCTGCCCTGGCCTTGATTTCCACCCCATTCACAGATGTGTTTTCAACGTCCCCAGCCGTTCATTTCTGGTCCGATTCGGACTGGACCAAATCTGATCCAATTTAATTCCACCATCTACAGATGTCTGGGATGGACCAGACTTGATTTGGCCCAAACAGACATCTATAGTTGTTTAAGATTTGGTCCAAACATAAACAAGTTTGGACTGCATAGTACAGGACAGTATTCTATAGTACAAAACAGTAGACCAAAGCAGAGTACAAGACAGTAAAGAAAAGTAGTATGGTTCAGTACAGTAGAGTATAGTACAGTATAATGTAAAGTATTGTACCTAACTATACCCTACTGTACTGTACTACACTGCATTCTACTGTACTCTACTGTGCTCTGCTGTCCAAGCTTGTGACAAGTAGACGTCTATGATTGTTTCAGATAAGGTTCGGACTGACCAAATCTGGTCTTGTTTGGAGAGCGGAGTTCATTAAAATAATACCCAGTGTTCATTTTTGCATTTACATTTGTCATTTAGCAGACACTCTTATCCAGAGTGACATTCTACTAAGGTAGATAAACAACCACATATCACAATCATAACTTGAAAAACGTTTCTGAAACCGTTACTGAGATTGTTAATGCAGTTGAAGTGTTCTTCTGTTGTTTCTTTCTGTTGGTCTGGAAACTTTAAACTTGACCACTGCCAGTTCTTAAGCTTTTGAAAAAGCGAACATAAATACATGTGACAGATGGGAGCAATAATAAATATTCCGTACTGCATTCTTCAGTTGGCTCCATAGTCCTATTTAAATTTGAATTAACATTTTGGAATGTGAAATAATTATTTCTTCATTGACATGTAGTTTTATCAATGTCAACTTCCGGAAAATACTTATTTTGAATGTCCGGAAAAAAACGTATTTTCAAAGTCTGGAAAATACGTCTTTTCAATGTCTGACCTCACAGCAGTGTGCGTATTTCTGTTCTAGCCCTACACTAACACACACCTCATTAACTCTCCAGAAACGGCTGGAGCAGCTCCTCCACAGCGATAGCTTCTTCAGGGAGGACTTCGCCGTTGTTCTCCAGCCCTTCATGAAACAAGCAGACCCTCCTCGCCTCCCGGTAAAGTCTCTTGACTTTTACCTGGAATCTTTTTGCTGTTTCAAGCCTGTTTCAATATATATATGTGTATAAGCTATGCATGATTATCTCACATAGTTTATATATACATGATCAGTTAATAGTTTGGACACAAACTGTGCAAAGCTGTCATTTTGCGACTACACTTTAAGAAATGTTCAAGTTCTTGAAGTTTTCTGCATTGACTGACCTTCATGTCTTAAATAAATTACGGACTGTAATTTCTCTTTGCTCATTTGAGCTGTTCTTGCCATAATATGGACTTGGTCTTTTATCAAATAGAGCTATCTTCTGTATACCACCCCTACCTTGTCACAACACAACTAATTTGCTCAAATGCATTAAGAAGGGGGAAAAAATCCACAAATTAACATTTAACAAGGCACACCTGTTAACTGAAATGCTTTCCAGGTGACAACCTCACGAAGCTGGTTGAGAGAAAGCCAAGAGTGTACAAAGCTGTCATCAAGGCAAAGGGTGGCTACTTTGAAGAATCTCAAATATAAAATATATTTTGATTTGTTTAACACTTTTTTGGTTACTTCCATATATGTTATTTCATAGTTTTGATGTCTTCACTATTATTCTACAAGTAGAAAATAGTCAAAATAAAGAAAAACCCTGGAATGAGTAGGTGTGTCCAAACTTTTGACTGATACTGTATATAAAAGACTATGTGAGATAATCATGCATGGTAACACATTCACAGAGACATTTACGTGTGAATAGTTGGGAATAATTTCATGACCTGTCACTGTTGTGATGTTTGTGTCTCCCCAAACAGAATGGCAAGATCGACATGACCTTTTTCACCCATGACTGCTTTCACTTCACCATAAAGGGCCATGAGGAGCTAGCTAAGGGGCTGTGGAACAATATGGTGAGCGCTACATAATGCTAACAGGATGCTAACAAGATGCTAATATCTAGCTAGCAGGGTCAAAGGTCATGAGCATTGCTCATACAATTTCTCCATTCAGTCTGCTGCTAATGACTGGTATTATGTCACTTTGGCTGAGTGAAGGCTGGTTACTCGAGATGTTTCATTCCCGGAAAGGTCTAAAAATGAAAGATGCCACGATCCCGTTGTCAAACATACTACTATCCAAAACCATGACACATCAACAAAGAAGAGGGACAGTAGCTGATTCTGAATTGTGTTGATTTGTGAGCCTTTCTTTTGAAAGGTCAGAATTATCCCAACACCCTTTTATATACATGCTGATTGTGACTCTATACACTGCATATGTGAGGAATGTTGTAATTGTTCATGGAGTATTTGGAAGTGAGCATGACAAGAAATAACAGAAAGGTACAATAGTTGAAACATTGGCGATGTCACCATCAGATGTTTCTTATCTAATTTCCCCAGTTCCAGCCAGAGGGAGGGAAGTTTATGGTGTCAAGCTTTTCTGACCCCATCGAGCTCATCTGCCCACCCATGGTAAGACCTGAGCTGTGACTGAGTGTCCTTTGTTGGTATTTGATACTATATATATATATATATATATATATATATATATATATATATATATATATATATATATACACTGCTCAAAAAAATAAAGGGAACACTTAAACAACACAATGTAACTCCAAGTCAATCACACTTCTGTGAAATCAAACTGTCCACTTAGGAAGCAACACTGATTGACAATAAATTTCACATGCTGTTGTGCAAATGGAATAGACAAAAGGTGGAAATTATAGGCAATTAGCAAGACACCCCCAAAAAAGGAGTGATTCTGCAGGTGGTGACCACAGACCACTTCTCAGTTCCTATGCTTCCTGGCTGATGTTTTGGTCACTTTTGAATGCTGGCGGTGCTCTCACTCTAGTGGTAGCATGAGACGGAGTCTACAACCCACACAAGTGGCTCAGGTAGTGCAGTTCATCCAGGATGGCACATCAATGCGAGCTGTGGCAAAAAGGTTTGCTGTGTCTGTCAGCGTAGTGTCCAGAGCATGGAGGCGCTACCAGGAGACAGGCCAGTACATCAAGAGATGTGGAGGAGGCCGTAGGAGGGCAACAACCCAGCAGCAGGACCGCTACCTCCGCCTTTGTGCAAGGAGGTGCACTGCCAGCGCCCTGCAAAATGACCTCCAGCAGGCCACAAAGTTTTGTGAAGTGCACCAGTCCCTCCTGCAGCAAAACAACCCCACAACATGATGCTGCCACCCCCGTATTTCACAGTTGGGATGGTGTTCTTCGGCTTGCAAGCGTCCCCCTTTAACCTCCAAACATAACGATGGTCATTATGGCCAAACAGTTCTATTTTTGTTTCATCAGACCAGAGGACATTCCTCCAAAAAGTACGATCTTTGTCCCCATGTGCAGTTGCAAACCGTAGTCTGGCTTTTTTTTGGCTGTTTTGGAGCAGTGGCTTCTTCCTTTCTGAGCGGCCTTTCAGGTTATGTCGATATAGGACTAGTTTTACTATGGATATAGATACCTGTTTCCTCCAGCATCTTCACAAGGTCCTTTGCTGTTGTTCTGGGATTGATTTGCACTTTTCGCACCAAAGTACGTTCATCTCTAGGAGACAGAACGCATCCTGAGCGGTATGACGGCTGCGTTGTCCCATGATGTTTATACTTGCGTATTATTGTTTGTACAGATGAACGTGGTACCTTCAGGCATTTGGAAATTGCTCCCAAGGATGAACCAGACTTGTGGAGGTCTACAAAAAAGAATTCTGAGGTCTTGGCTGTTTTCTTTTGATTTTTCCATGATGTCAAGCAAAGAGGCACTGAGTTTGAAGGCAGGCCTTGAAATACATCCACAGGTACACCTCCAATTGACTCAAATGATGTCAATATCAGAAGCTTCTAAAGCCATGATATCATTTTCTGGAATTTTCCAAGCTGTTTAAAGGCACAGTCAACTTAGTGTATGTAAACTTCTGACCCACTGGAATTGTGATACAGTAAATTATAAGTGAAATAATCTGTCTGTAAGCAATTGTTGGAAAAATTACTTGTGTCATGCACAAATTAGATGTCCTAACCGACTTGCCAAAACTATAGTTTGTTAACAAGAAATTCGTGGAGAGGTTGAAAAACGAGTTTTAATGACTCCAACCTAAGTGTATGTAAACTTCCGACTTCAGCTGTATATATATATATATATATATAACAGACTATATATTATATTATGATAAGGGAATGGAAGTAGGAATAGGATACAATTCAAATCAAAGTTTATTGGTCACTTACACAGTTTAGCAGATGTTACTAGCTCTTAAAAATGCAGTGAAATGTCAAACAACTACACAAATAATAATGCAAAATACTCTAGCACTGTAACAGTAAGCCAAATGCAATCTATATGTATATACACCAGATTCATTTACACAATATATACTATGTGCAATAGTAGATATATTAGAGTGTGGTATCCAGTATATAAATGAATACAGTATATACACAAATCCAGTGTGTATAAGCAGGGTAACTGAAATGTTCAGTAGTAGAAATAATAGAAGGAACATGTCGAGAATACAGCGTTTAAATACACAGTACAAAACCCCATGGCAAAATTGATAGAATTGTAGGGATTTAGCTTCCAGACCAGAGAATATAAATATACAGTGTCAAGAAAAAGTATGTGAACCCTTTGGAATTACCTGGATTTCTGCATAAATTGGTTATCAAATTTGATCTGATCTTCCTCTAAGTCACAACAATAGACAAACATGGTGTGCTTAAACTAATAACACACAAAGTGTTGTATTTTTCTTGTCTATATTGAATACATAATTTAAACATTCACAGTGTAGATTGGAAAAAGTATGTGAAGCCCTAGACGTCAGCTAACCTGGAGTCCAATCAATGAGATGAGATTGGAGATGTTGGTTAGAGCTGCCTTGCCCTATAAAAAAAAAAACTCACAAAATTCGAGTTTGCTATTCACAAGAAGCATTGCCTGATGTGAACCATGCCTCAAACAAAAGAGACCTCAGAAGACCTAAGATTAATAATTGTTGACTTGCATAACGCTGGAAAGGATTACAAAAGTATCTCTAAAAGCCTTGATGTTCATCAGTCCACGGTAAGACAAATTGTCTATAAATGGAGAAAGTTCAGCGCTGTTGCTACTCTCCCTAGGAGTGGCCGTCCTGCAAAGATGACTGCAAGAGAACAGCGCTGAGCTCAATTTCGTGTCTCATAGCAAAGGATCTGAACACTTATATAAATACGCTTTTTATTTTGTATACTTTTGCAAAACTTTTGCTTTGTCATATGGGGTATTGTGTGTAGAAAAATATACACTGCCGTAAAAAAAATTGGGGTCACTTAGAATTTTACTTGTTTTTGAAAGAAAAGCTATTTTTTTGTCCATTAAAATAACATACAATTTATCAGAAATACAGTGTAGACATTGTTAATATCCATAGACTGCTTACAGGGCAAGGAAACCAATATGTTTTTGTAATTTGGGTGAAACATCCCTTTAAAGATGTTGCCGCCTGACATTATACCACAAATCACTAGCTGGCTACCACCCGGTTACTCAACACTGCACCTTAGAGGCTGCTGCCCTATATACATACACATGGAATCACCGGCCACTTTAATAATGTTTACATATTGCTTTACTCATCACATATGTATACTACCGTTCAAAAGTTTGGGGTCACTTAGAAATGTCCTTGTTTTTGGAAAAAAAGCAAATTTTTTGTACATTAAAATAACATCAAATTGATCAGATATACAGTGTAGACATTGTTAATGTTGTAAATGACTATTGTAGCTGGAAACGGCTGCATTTTAATGGAATATCTGCATAGGCATACAGAGGCCCATTATCAGCAACCATCACTCCTGTGTTCCAATGGCACATTGTGTTAGCTAATCCAAGTTTATAATTTTTAAAAGGCTAATTGATCATTAGAAAACCCTTTTGCAATTATGTTCGCACAGCTGCAAACTGTTGTCCTGATTAAAGAAGCAATAAAACTGGCCTTCTTTAGACTAGTTGAGTATCTGGAGCATCAGTATTTGTGTGTTCGATTACAGGCTCAAAATGGCCAAAAACAAAGGACTTTCTTCTGAAACTTGTCAATCTATTCTTGTTCTGAGAAATGAATGCTATTCCATGTGAAGAATTGCCAAGAAACTGAAGATCTCATACAACGCTGTGTACTACTCCCTTCACAGAACAGCGCAAACTGGCTCTAACCAGAATAGAAAGAGGAGTGGGAGGACCCGGTGCACAACTATGTTCTTTTGCCCCTCTTAATCTTTGCTTTTTATTAGCCAGTATGAAATATGGCTTTTTCTTTGCAACTCTTTCAAAAACAAGGAAGTGTCGAAGTGAACCCACATTTTTGAACGGTTGTGTATATTTAATACATTTTAGAATACGGCTGTAACACAACAAAATGTGGAAAAAGTCAAGGGGTTTGAATACTCTTCGAATGCACTGTATAAAGTGAGGAAAATAATATGTAAAGATTTTTAAGGTGACAAGTGTTCAATGACTATATGTACATAGGGCAGCAGTCTGTAAGGTGCAGAGTTGAGTACCGGGTGGTAGCCGGCTAGTGACAGTGTCTAAGGTTCAGGGCTGGCTACTGGGAGGAGGCCGGCTAGTGATGAATGTTTAACAGTCTGATGGCCTGGAGATAGAAGCTGTTTATCAGTGACCTCAAATGTATTGTTGACCAATTTCTTTCGTGACTAAAGCTGTTTTTGATGTTTAGGATCACCCCTACATCTACACCCGACCTGCCAAAAGAGGCCAGTCCACCATACCCGTTGTCCCCAGGTCGGCTATTCCAACGCGGGAAACCCTTCTTCTGTCTCACCTTGTGGTCCTGGCTGGTATTCTGTCCTGGGCCATCACTGCTTTAGCCTCTCTATAACACTCTCTATAATACTCTAATAAACCTCTACGTGGGGTGAATATAGGCAATATTACGGTTGCAGTTGTAATGACTGTGGGTGTTTTCTTTGTTGCTGCCATGCCTGCATTGTCAAGTATTGAACACAAGAGGGCCCACTGACCCTGGGTCTCTACCAACCCCTGTGTTCTGTGACCATAGAGAATGATAGAGGCCTCTAGTGGCCAAAAGGCCTTATAAGCATGGGCAGCGCCATTGAGGTCTTCTACCATTTTCATGTAGACAACTGGCTGATCCCTCCTGGTGACCCTGTTGGAGTCATGTCCAACCGGGTCATCAGGAGGAATCAGCTAATCATGAAGAAGAAAATTGACTACTTCAAAATGGAGATGCCCATGCTGTCACAGACACTATAATGGCACAGATACAAATATGAGTTCTCTATCTATCTCTATGGCTGTGACTGAGAAGACAAAAAGACCAACAATGGAAATCTGATATTGGAGGTGGACGCGATATGTCAGTGCAATATGTGCGTGTTGGTGACGCCCACTACACACAGAATGACACAAGCTGCTTTAGAAATCTATCTATCTATCATTGAGAGTGGGATGGGACTGTCAATAGGCATTGTGATTTTCCCCTGTGCTGTGGCAGAGCCTGTTCATCATTCATCTAATTGTGAACCCCTTCTACAATAACAATCCACATCAAACAAAAAGGCCAGGTGATGGCTAAATTTAGCTCATCTCATGTTGTTTCAATGGGTTTGCTCTGAGGCTAATTATTTTAGCATTTTCTGTTTCCTTGAGACTAGAAAGGCAAGAACCGCATAATAAACATTGAGTTGTATTGAGAGTATAATGGGCTGGCTTTGAAAATAACATATTTAGGTGAACATGTAAACTGGGAGGTCTCCCATAGGCTATAGGCATGAGATAATTGGCTTTTCAACCGGTAACCTGAGAAACACTTTTTGTCCCCCCCCCCCCAAAAAGCCTTTTACAGAAGGACAGTTTGCAGTCACTGCTTTTGACCGTGCACAGTGAATTTAATTAATGCTATTTTTTAAATTCCTGACTGAGGCATATTCATACATATTCAAACTTAACCTTGTGTATCTGTTTTAAAAGGACAATAAACAGTTTGGCAATTAAACTCATGGAAAGTGTCTTATTGGTCATTTCTGTAACATTAGTATAACAAATACTACATTTAATTTGGTAAAATGAATAAAGGTTGATGTATGTCTCATATTTGCCATGATTATTAGGCCTAATAGTCTTCTTTGTAACTGACCTTTTTGACAATTTATCTTGGTTGGTTCTACGTAACTGTCATTGCCATCAGTGTCAGTGTTTCAGTGGATTTAATAATGACTTTGTTATTGTGTTCATTGTAAACCCTGTTTTTGTGCAAACACAACCTTACAATCATTTGATACAGGACAAACACAGGTCCACCTCTGACGCAAAACTGCCTTTATTAGTTCTAAGAAAGCACTCCGATTGAGCTCTCGGAGTGCTGTGCAATAGGAAATTTGAGCCTGCAAACACTGCTGAATGTCCGTACGTCTATTTCTCGCGTCTCATTAAATTGTCCTTTTCTGGTGAAAGAGGTGGAAAGAGTAACAGGATTCACAATCTGAGCACCCAATTCATCAAAGATTTTAGTCATGCAGCAGGAACGGTGAAGAGGTCGAAATAGTACAAAATATTTGTAATTGATGTATGGACTTGCATACTGTATGTTGGAGGCCTATATAAAATGCACTTCATTATCCCCTTTCCACTCTTAAAAATACTGCCACTGAGCCCAACCTGGTCTCAGAGCATTTTGCATTATTCTGTATGTAGATCCGAGACACTCCATTTAGTGTGATATGTTACTTTCGTATGGTATGTATTCATTTGCGGATGTCCATCACCTATTTCCTATGATATGTTACGAATTACAATTTGCATTATATGTTACGAATTTGCAAAACGTACAATATGTTATGAATTTGCTAAATGTATGATATGTTAGAAATTCTTGCTAGGTGGCAAACGTTAGCTAGTTGGCTAACTTTAGCAAGTCTAGGAGTTAGGGTTAGGAGTTAGGGGTTAGGGTTAAGTTTAGGAGTAAGGTTAAAGGGTTAAGGTTAGGGTTAGGGGAAGGGTTAGCTAAAAGGGTTAAGATTAGGGTAAGGGTTAGCTAACATGCTAAGTAGTTGCAAAGTAGCTAAAAAGTAGTAAGTCATTGAAAAGTTGCTAATTAGTTAAAATTGTGCGTGATGAGATTTGAACTCACAACCTTTGGGTTGCTATACATTTACATTATACACCTACCCATCCACCCTGACCAACCAACCTACTTTCAATTTTGCCTTATGTAACCATCTGTCTGATGTTACCATACCATACATAACATAACATATTAATTTGAGTGTCCGTATTTACATTTACTATGCTACGTCTAGTCTTTGAGACCAGGCTGCTGAGCCAGAAGGGGGCGTTAGATGAGTTATTTAAAAAATTAGGTAGATCTACTTCCTTCAGAACATAAAATGCATTACAGGCCTCAGCCTGATGTCCCACGCACAGAAAGTAGTTTCTGGTAAAAACTAAATTTTGCCTTATGTAACCATCTGTCTGATGTTACCATACCATACCAAACATAACATACTTAGTATTGCACCATAAGTAAAGCATGGCTAAAAAGGTGCATCTTAAGATATTTCTTAAAAATGGCTACAGTTACCTAGGCCCTCAGGTCCTACGGCAGGACCACCATCGTGGCTGAATACAGCCTCACCAAACATTTTGAGTCTGACCTTTAAAAGATCAGTGCCAGAGGATCTGACGGATCGACCAGGCACATATTTAGGTGCAAGGCCAGGAACTGCTTTAAAAATCATTAAAGCAAATTTAAAATCCATTATAAGATTGAAAGAAGACGGGAGAAAAGTTGTTGTTTCATCAGTTTTGTTCTTCCTTCAAATTATATAGTGTATTGTACCTACCTAACACAGCAGCCATCAAGAATACATTAAAATATACATACATAAAAAGGGATTGTTCTGAAAATAGCTGCTGTCACTTCATAAAGGACTTTTGACAACTTCCCCTCCCATTGTAATATGGAACATTATTGAAATAATATAATTAAGTGTACCTTTAAGTAACGAAGAAAAAGATGATTATACTTACTAAACAGGATGAAAACATTCTTGATGATTTGGATGCATCAGATTCTTGATGATTTGCCATGGAGATTGGAGAATGACCTTTGACCTCCTGTTTATTGTTGTAGTAAATCTAGTATACTCAGTGTGTTGTATTACAGACTACTGATTGTAAATTGCTCTGGATAAGAGTTTCTGCTACTAAATAACCAACATGTAAATGGTTGTATATAAATCCTATGACAGTGCCATCTCATAACACAATGAGAAGTCTGTGGAGAAACAGTCGAAATCTAAAGTGTGACGAGCTCTGGATGTACAATCATTTGAAAATAGACAACTTTCGTGAATCATGTATCTAAGGTAAGGGCTCTATTCAATCTGTAAAGCTGAAGTTTAAAGATTCTGGGACAGAAATGTAAAGGTAATTTCAGATTGAACCTACATATGCAGCGTTTACCGTGAATGCAGTCTCCGCTAAAGCAGGAACATGACCTTTAAAGCTGCAATATGTAACTTTTTGGGCGACCCCACCAAATGCACATAGAAATGTGAGTTATAGATCTGTCATTCTCATTGACAGCAAGTCTAAGAAGCTGTAGATATGTTATATGTGTGCTATTTCTACGCTTCTATGCTTTCTATGCTTTCTATGCTTCCAACCAGGAAATAGCGGAGTGATTTCTGCGTATTGCACCTTTAAATTTCAATCACACTGTAAAGCTGAACTTCCGTGATGCGGATTGAATAGAGCCCCACGTCTCATTATGAATGGATATTCTGTAACTGTCTAAATCAGTGTTTAATTGTGCAATAACTTTCAATCTGAAAGTCAAGGATGAGGTCACAAGGAGGAAGTGAAAGTTGTGATGCTCCATCATTGTGCTTGATCTCTACTTATAGTCATATATTCATTTCATAACATTATCTATTGACGCTCCAGCCACTATTCATCCTAATATGACTGCAATTTTATTTTTCCCAAGCTCAGGGTAATTCAATTAAGTATTTTTCATATCAATGTAGGGAGGAGACTATCTGGGACAAGTAAGTCTTATCCATTAGCTGTGTCCATTAAATTACATTTTAGCTGTGAAACATTGTGACTTTAAAAAGTGTAGTGGTGCATCAGATTACATAATTTATTACCATTTATATGTCTTTCTATTAATTTGCTTTTTTACATGACAACTAGTCATTGTCTAAACAAAGACCTTCAGTAACAATGTGACGGTAAGTAGCATAGGCTTACTAAAAGCACCTGCTCATTTGATGGAACACAAACGTTGTAAATAGTCGTAATAATATGCACTGTAATATTTACTCCTATTCTGTGAATGATGGAGATGGAACGCAAATATTTACCTGTCCAACTCATGATATCCATATATTGTTTGAGTCCCATTCATGGGTTATGAAATGGAAAATAATCCCTTTCAATCTGCCCCTAACCCCTCCACCGACCCCCCCCTTCCAATCAGGTCACAAGTTGACAAAATGGATCAAACTTTGTCAAACACTGCCATGGCAAAGATAATTCAGTTTCAGGGACCTATCACCTAGCAACTCATCCAGGTAAATAAGAGATATCTGTTTCAGAGTCCACAAAAGAGGAGATGCAGCTTTTGTCTCATTGAACCATGGGCTGGTGGGCATGAATCTGTGCGTTAGAGCATTAGAGTACTTAAAAGGCCAATGATGCAAGAGGTGAATGCCAAATGTTTCCATAATCAAAACAGAGTGTGCTCTTGACTAATCAAATGACTTAAGATTCAGTGGGACAGAATGCCTGAATACAGATAGTGACCCAACTTTTTATTACATTTTTCTTTACCAAGGAAATACATAAGATTTAAACTCATAATGGGTTTAGAGTCAGTCTGTGTAGTTGGCAGTAATATTTGAAATGTGTATATACAGTATATACGATATT
Source organism: Salvelinus fontinalis (assembly GCF_029448725.1). Taxonomy (NCBI): domain Eukaryota; kingdom Metazoa; phylum Chordata; class Actinopteri; order Salmoniformes; family Salmonidae; genus Salvelinus; species Salvelinus fontinalis. The sequence continues at coordinate 12,837,400 of NC_074684.1, forward strand.
ATATATACACCTCCCATGTGACTCGTAATAAGACCAAGCAGTTAGCCTATTGAAATGTTTATCTGACTCCATAAAGATAATTAAAATATACACGCAAGCATTAGACAATGAGTTGATATAGACTAGCAAGAATTTCTCTGAGAATGGTCTATATCAAAGGCCGATATTTAATTAACATTGTACAATTAATGGGTTCACATACAATGCATAAAGATTCAGTTACAAGCATTAACAAGCATTACAAGGCATTATTTCAAGTATATAGATTTAATTTACAGGACAAAGCATGAACAAAGAGATGCTTATTAGGCCAGAGGCCTAGAAGTCTACGAAATGATAATTGATCATTATAATTATAATTGATCTTCCTCCATGGACTGGATACAGGATAAGAGAGAGAACAAAGGCATTTCATTCCATTTATAACAAATGAAGGTATAACCTTTCAACCCAAAACCAACCACCATTGACCAATCAAACAATACCAAGTTTACAGTATCCTAAACACTCCCAGGCCCAATCTCGACGGGGTGTCACAGCATTTAAATCAGTGGAGGCTGCTGAGGGGAAGACGGCTCATAATAATGGCTGGAGCGGAGTGAATGGAATGGCATCAAGCACATGGAAACGATGTGTTTGATGTATTTGATACCATTCCACCAATTCCGCTCCAGCCATTACTATGAGCCTGTTCTCCCCAATTAAGGTGCCACCAACCTCCTGTGATTGAAATGCTTGTTTGGGGAATGAGACCGAAGTAAATAAGACATCATTCCTGAGAGGACCATAAAACCTTTTTGCATATAGTAATTCAGAGTTCACCCTATACAGACACAAGTAACCACAGAGATCAAATCAAATTTTACTGGTCACATACACGTGTTTAGCAGATGCTATTGCGGGTGTAGCGAAATGCTTGTGTTTCTAGCTCCGACAGTTCAGTAATATCTAACAAGTAATATCTAACAATTTCACAACACATGCCCAATACACACAAAGCTAAGTAAAGGAATGGAATTAAGAATATATAAATACATGTACGAGCAATGTCAGAGTGGCAGATCATACATCCCTTTAGATAGCATCAGAGTTATCCTCAGTGACCTAGTTTCAGATAGATACCAGACATGGATAATATAGTACTATTCTATCACTCATTCTATAGTCCTCTGGATACTATAGCAGAGATACATTTTAGCCCATCAGAGGGGGGACGAACTGACTGGTCCTTTGGCATTGTCCTTTGTTCCTGGACCGTTTCCCATGCAACTCCAGGTGTCAGAGAGCACATATATTAAATATGTTTGTCTGTCCCTCCTTTTTATTCCCTTTGCTTTTTGCCTACCCCTTCTCTCTTCTTCCTATTCTCTCTCTCACCACTCTCTGGTTAAGACTAGAGGCCTACTTAATTCAAATGCCCTCTTTATGGTGCCCATAAATCAACAATAGCGCCATGGCCTGATACTGCTCTGCTGGACCCTATTCATTCATCACAACCTTTCCCCAGATTATGCAGTTAGTGCAGGGGTGTAATAAACACTATTGAACCAACGCCACCTTGAGCAAACAGTCACTACGCTCACTTTATTTTGTGGATATGTTTGGATTTAACCGATTCATTTTATTTTGTAGGCGACTTTATGGGTGGTGCTACTTTACCAGACTACTGAACATGACCTGGATTGGATGGCCCATGTGTTTAATGGAACATGTGACACAGTGGTACAAGCCACTCGTTAAATTTAAATTTTTGTCACTTTCATTTTGTCTGATCCTGTCAAAAATGCATATCCTCACACATTCTTAACAAGCTCCCTTCAGACGAAGGGTACTTGTATTCTCCTGAAGATGTTTACAGAGCACTAACAATCAGGACAACACGCCTAAAAAATATAGCAGTGCAAACCCAGAACTTTTAATAACCCATTCCCCATATATCTTTGTACTCTCTCTCCCTCATGTACTAGCACTTTACAGACCACTAGATGTACCATGAAGTGTAATTAAAATGATACACTTTATTATATCCTGTATCTATATAGTGTAGACTACTTATATGTCCTTGTTTTTACTGTCTGACGTTGGTTGGCCTGTCTGTAACATTGTTGAATATCATAGCAGAATAAGATAGTAGCCTGCTTTATCAGTCCATTATAGGCTACAATGACAATGGAATCTAGTTCATTGAGATATATAATAACTAGTCAATTCTATTTTCAGTTTATTCCAGCAAAATTCGCAGACCATGGGCTAGATTCAATCTGTAACCCGGAAGATCCACGTTATATCGCGATTGAAATGTATAGGTAATTTCTGATTGAGCCGACATATGCAGTGTTTACCGTGACTGACTGCAGTCTGTGCGAACACGGGAACATTTACATTTTAGGTACACCGAATGGATCAAACAAACCGTCATTCACAATGCAAAGTCCTATAAACTATGTGTTCTATGTGACACATTTCTATGTTGTCCTGCTCTATGTGACATATTTCTATGTTGTCCTGCTCTATGTGACATATTTCTATGTTGTCCAGGAAAGACACTTATAACTAACTGCAGATGGCAAAGATGGGCCTTTTACAATGGGAATCGCTGTCACACAGTGGGCAGAATAAACAAGGAGGTAGGTAGTGCTAAGCAGGACCTAGGTCCTAACAAGAACCTATTGGAGCATGTTTTTGCATATTACTATATTTGGAATGCCTAATTTGATATTCTGAACAAAACGCTGCGAACACTGTACCTCTTTGCCACACGCAAATGTTGTGTTTTCTGTTGTTCTTGCTAAACTTGTAGCGGCACAAGGAGAACAACCTGAATAATCCATTAGGGGCTTCCTCTCATGACCAAATAATGATGAGAGGAAGTCCAGAGGCAAGGTAGAGGGAGCATCTTCATTAGTCTTTCGGCCAATCATTTCATTTAAAGTTCTCCACAGCTTTATCTTAGTTACAGTTTCGTATTATTTTTGCTTAGTTTAATCACATAATGTCTCAATTTACAGTAAGTTTGCCAATCAGATGTGCAGCCAGACTTATTAGCCACTCCTTTTGCTTCATCTTTCCACCATGTCCTTTTTCAGTTCTTCATCAATCCATGGAGACTTAACAGTTCTTACAGTGAGTTTCTTAATAGGTGCATGTTTATCAATAATTGTAAGGAGCAATTTCATAAATGCTTGAAGTGCAGCATCTGTATGCTCCCCAGTACACACATTATACCAATCAATCTTCTTTATATCTTCAGCATAGGAATCACTACAAAATGTTTTGCGTGATCTCTTATACACTATTTTAGGTCCAGCCTTTGAGACTTTGGCTTTTCTGGATACAGCTATTATATTGTGGTTACTACATCCAATGGGTGGGATACATCTTTAGAACAAAGTTCTGCAGCATTTGTAAAATGATAATCAATGTACGTGGATGATATAGTTCCTGTACTGTTTGTAAACACACTGGTAGCTTGATTAATAACGTGAACCAGATGACAGGCATCGGTTACAGTAAGCAGCTTCTTCTTAAGCAGAAAACTCGATGAAAATCAGTCTATATTTAGGTCACCCAAAAAATAGACCTCTCTGTTAACATCACATACACTATCAAGCATTCAACACATATCATCCAGATGCTAACAGTTAGCACTTGGTGGCCGATAGCAGCCCCCCAAAAGAATAGGCTTTAGATGTGGCACATGAACCTGTAACCACAACACTTCAACAACCTTTGGTGTGATATCCTATATGAACATATACAGCGATACCTACCCTATTTCTTTCTGTCTCTTCTATCGATGTTATATCTCTGATTTGCAACTGCTGTGTTGACAAATTAATTATCTAAGGGAGTGTCAGTGATGGCTAATATATGAATGTTATATGAGGTTAGCAAGTTATTGATTTCATTAACCTTATTTCTGAAACTGCATATGGACTATTTTATGCCATTTCCTAGGTAGCTTATTAGCGAAAGACATAATATGGGAAACCAGATACTTGTGTTTGATCGATTCACAGACAGTGTTGATGTATTTTCTCGTGTTGTGATGCTCCTGCAGTCTTTTTTCAACTCATCAAGCTTTCCCTAGGAAAATGCAGACTTTTTGTCAAGTCCTGGACCTCTCAGGTCAGATCGTCCATTATATTGTTGGTTGTATCTACCATATTTGGACAAAGCATTTAAAGCTATTTTGCTGCTGTTGTAACAGCTCCTTGTATAATTATGATGCTCTTTTATGATGTTCTAATATAATACTAATGATATAAAGTTAAATCGCCTAATATTTAGTCAGCCAAAAGGCTGCAATGTATACTTAAAACACATTTTGACAGATATTTATTAAGGTAACATCTTAAAATGTAGTTGTCTAAAAAAGTCATTAAATGGGGTTGATAGTATAAGTCCCACAGACATATGCTCTGGTTAAGGCTTTACCATATTCTGACATTTCACATTCTTAAAATAAAGTGGTGATCCTAACTGACCTAAGACAGGGAATTTTTACTAGGATTAAATGTCAGGAATTGTGAAAAACTGAGTTTAAATGTATTTGGCTAAGGTGTATGTAAACTTCCGACTTCAACTGTACATGCTAAAGTCGCCACTGTGACCAAGTGAGAGAGGCTTTGTTATTTCTTAAAACAATCATTCATTGCAATAATGAACCTGGTCAGTCATGCACTCTGAGGTGTAAGGCTGAGAGCTCGATGACACAAGGAGTATAGAAGCCTTACATAGTCAAACTATCTTGTACAAGCATATACAAAACGTGATCTTGTATGTGTACGTGTGCGGAGAACGAGACGAAACTAGGGTAAACAAACTGTTAGGGCCTACATAAAGCTGTCCCAACAGCAGAGTCCCAACAGCAGTCCCAACACCTTACCACTGCCACACCTGGCTATCAGCGGGGCCTTGTCAGGCAGCGAAACAGTTCATTCAGCCTCATTTACTGCCTTTAAAAAAAACATAGCTGGTATGGATGACTTACTTAAACAAATGTGGTTTCTACTGACAATTGAGATGTACAAACTATGGCATAAGGGGATGACAAGCAAATAAGAGGCAATCCGTAATTTCGATTAAGACATTAATGAGCTCGCTAGGACAGACGTAGTCAATATTACTTGTATTACAATACTATTTGTTCAGCACTTTTGACATGTTTTTTTTTTTTTTAACTAGGCAAGTCAGTTAGGAACAAATTCTTATTTACAATGATGGCCTACTGTCACGCCCTGACCATAGAAAGCTGTTTATTCTCTATGTTGGTCAGGTTGGGGTGTGATCAAGGGTGGGTTATCTAGGGGAATTGTATGTCTATGTTGGCCTGGTGTGGTTCCCAATCAGAGGCAGCTGTTTATCGTTGTCTCTGATTGGGGATCGTATTTAGGTAGCCATTTCCCCATTGTGCTTTGTGGGATCTTGTCTATGTATAGTTGCCTGTGAGCATTATATTTAGCTTCACGTTTCGTTTGTTCATTTTTAAAGTTTTTTTTCCCTTTGAGTTTTCTATTCTAAATAAAAGGATGGAAACATACCACGCTGCGCCTTGGTCCAATCATTATGACGAACGGGACACCTACCAGGGGCAGAAAGACAGATTTTTACCTTGTCGGCTCAGGGATTCGATCTAGCAACTTTTCGGTTTCTGGCCCAATGCTCTAACCACTAGGCTACCTGACACTCCAGAGATGTACAGCGACAGAATTCAGAACATGGGCCGGTTGTAACGCTCCTCCTCTTCGTCTGATGATGAGGAATAGGAATCATCGGACCAACACGCAGCGTGGTAAGTGTTCATAGTAAATTTAATCAAAAAAACTGAGCACTGAATGACAAAAAACAACAAAGAGAGTGAATGACACGAAACAGTCCTGTTTAGAACAAAACATAGAACAAAACATAGAATGCCCACCCCAACTCACGCCCTGACCAAACCAAAATAGAGACATAACAAAGGAACTAAGGTCAGGGCGTAACAGTACCCCCCCCCCAAAGGTGCAGACTCCGGCCTCAAAACCTGAACCTATAGGGGAGGGTCTGGGTGGGCATTTCACCTCGGTGGCGGCTCTGGTGCGAGACGTAGACCCCGCTCCACCTCTGGCTTGGCCCACTTAAGTGGCGCCTCTAGAGCGGGGACCCTCGCCACCGACCCCGAACTGTAGGACCCTCGCAGCGGGCCCCGGACAGGAGGGTGACTCTGGCTGCTCCGGACACGAGGGAGACTCTGGCTGCTCCGGACAGGAGGGAGACTCTGGCAGCTCCGGACTGAAGCCCGTCGCTGGAGGCTCCGGACTAGAAGGCGTCGCTGGAGGATCCGGACTGAAGGGCGTCGCTTGAGGCATCGTGCCATAACTCCTCACTGGAGGCTTCGTGCCATGGATCATCACTGGTGGCTTCGTGCTATGGATCATCACTGGAGGCTTCTTACCATGGATCATCACTAGAGGCTTCGTGCCATGGATCATCACTGGAGGCTTCGTGCCATGGATCATCACTGGACGTTTCGTGCCATGGATCATCACTGGGGGCTTCTTACCATGGATCATCACTGGAGGCTTCGTGCCATGGAACTCCACTGGCGGCTTCGTGCCATGGATCATCACTGGAGGCTTCGTGCCATGGATTATCACTGGAGGCCTGGCTCTGGGAGAAGGCACAGGACTCACCAGGGGAGACATGCAGGAGGGTTAGGGCTTAGCACAGGCACAGGACTCACCAGGCTGGGGAGACATGCAGGAGGTCTTGTCCTTGGCCGAGGCACCGGATACACTGGTCCATGGAGGCGCACTGGAGGTCTCGAGCAAAGAGCCTGCACCACCCGTCTTGGCTGGATGGTGACTTTGGCCCTGCACATGCGGGGCGCAGGCACAGGTCGCACTGGGCTGTGCAGACGCACTGGAGACACAGTGCGCAGAGCCGGCGCAGGATATCCTGGGCCGTAGAGATGTACTGGAGGTCTGGAGAGCAAGGCTGGCACACTCCGTCCTGGCTCGATGCCCACTCTAGCCCGGCAGATGCGAGGAGCTGCGATGTAGCGCACCGGGCTATGAAATCGTACTGGAGACACCGTGCGCTCCACCGCATAACACGGTGCCTGACCAGTACGACGCTCACCACTGTAAGCACGGGGAGTTGGCTCAGGTCTCCTACCTGCCTCCGCCAATCTCCCCGTGTGCCCCCCGCCAATCTCCCCGTGTGCCCCCCCCCCCCCCCCCCAACCCCCCCAAAAAATTCTGGGCTGCCTCTCGTGCACGTTTCCTCGAGCTAATTCCTCAGCTTTAGCTGCCTCAGGCTCCTCTTTAGGACGGCAATACTCTCCCGGCTGTGCCCAGGGTCCCTTGCCGTCCAAGATTTCCTCCCATGTCCAGGGATCCATCAACAGCTGCTCCCTCCTACCACGCTGCTTGGTCCTTTGGTGGTGGGTAGTTCTGTAACGCTCCTCCTCTTCATCTGATGATAAGGAATAGGAATCATCGGACCAACACGCAGCATGGTAAGTGTTCATAGTAAATTTAATCAAATAAACTGAACACTGAATGACAAAAAACAACAAAGAGAGTGAACAACACGAAACAGTCCTGTCAGGTGAAACAACACAAAACAGAAAACAACTACCCACAAACACAGGTGGGAACAGGCTACCTAAGTATGGTTCTCAATCAGAGACAACGATTGACAGCTCCCTCTGATTGGGAACCATACCAGGCCAAACACATAGAAAAGGACAACATAGAACAAAACATAGAATGCCCACCCCAACTCACGCCCTGACCAAACCAAAATAGAGACATAACAAAGGAACTAAGGTCAGGGCGTGACACCGGTCTTACAGTGTTCTCCCTGTACACCAAGTCAGAACCGTAGGATAAATAAAGGGGGCATATAAGCAGACAATGAAAGCTCTTACAATATTCGATGTGCACCACCAAGTCAGAACAGTATGTGAAATTAAAAGGTGAAAATCGACCAAATGATTAGGGTGAAGCACATGGGCTACTAACAGCTTACTACACAACATACACTTAGTATTACTTTCTTAGCTACAGTATACATATCTTCCTGGCATATTACATAATTTATGCAGCAGCATACAATACATTTTTGTGATGTGCTCACTTAAACAGGAAGGTGGCTCGGCAGTCCTCCGTGGGCAAATTTTGTCATCAAACTTTGTCATCAAAGTCTGGGATTCTCTGGATTTATGATGCTTTCAAGAGAGCTGGGAACTCAAAAAAAAAGAAAATAAAGTTTAATCATGACGACGTCAGTGATCTTCAGCTCGTAGCTCTAGAAAGAGGCCCGAGTTCCGAATTCCGAGTTGGTGTCACGTTCCTGACCTATTTATGTTAGTTGTTATGTGTGTTAGTTGGTCAGGACGTGAGGTTGGGTGGGCATTCTATGTTTTCTGTTTCTGTGTTGGTTTTGGATTGCCTGGTATGGCTCTTAATTAGAGGCAGGTGTTTGGCGTTCCTCTAATTAAGAGTCATATTTAGGTAGGCGTTGTCACAGTGTTCGTTGTGGGTGATTGTCTTCCGTGTTTGTGTTATGTTTGCACCATACGGAACTGTATACGGTTTGTTCGGTTTATGTAGTCTGTTTCCTATTCGTGCGTTCTTCGTGTCTATGTAAGTTCTCATGTTTAGGTCAGTCTACGTCGTTTGTTATTTTGTATAATTTCAAGTATAGTTCGTGTTCGTTTTTCTTCTTGTCATTAAATTCATTATGTGTTCAAACTTCGCTGCGCCTTGGTTCAATCCCTGCTCCTCCTCTTCGGATGAAGAGGAGGAGGACAGCCGTTACAGAATCACCCACCACGCTAAGACCAAGCGGCAAGGGAAAACTCGACAGGAAAACAAGGATTTCTGGACTTGGGAGCAGATAATGAATGGAGAAGGTCCCTGGGCTAAGGCAGGAGAGAATCGCCGCTCTCAGGAAGAGAGGGAGGCAGCTAAAGCCCAGGAGCGGTGGTTTGAGGAGGCAGCAAGGAGACGTGGCTGGAAGCCCGAAAAGCCAGGGGAGCAGCTGGAGGCACTGGGGAGAGCAGAGGCTACCGGAGAGAGGAACCGGAGCTATGAGGGAACTCGTCTGGCACGGAAGCCCAAAAAGCCCGTAAGTAATTCCCAAAAATTTCTTGGGGGGGGGGCTAGGAGGTAGTGGGCCTAGGGCAGGTAGGAGACCTGCGCCCACTTCTCAGGCTTACCGTGGAGAGCGGGAGTACGGGCAGGCGCCGTGTTACGCAGTAGAGCGCACGGTGTCTCCTGTACGAGTGCATAGCCCAGTGCGGGTTATTCCACCTCCCCGCACTGGTAGGGCTAGATTGGGTATTGAGCCAGGTGTCATGAGGCCGGCTCAACGCGTCTGGTCTCCAGTGCGTCTCCTCGGGCCGGCATACATGGCACCTGCCTTACGCATGGTTTCCCCGGTTCGCCTACATAGGCCGGTGCGGGTTATTCCACCTCCCCGCACTGGTCGGGTGACCGGGAGCATTCAACCAGGTAAGGTTGGGCAGGCTCAATGCTCAAGAGTGCCAGTACGCCTCCACGGTCCGGTATTTCCGGCGCCACCTCCCCGCCCCAGCCTAGTACCTACAGTGCCTACACTACGCACTAGGCTATCAGTGCGTCTCCTGAGCCCAGTTCCTCCTCCACGCACTCTCCCTGTAGTGCGTGTATCCAGTTCGGTGCCTCCAGTTCCGGCACCACGCACTAAGCCTCCTGTGCGTCTCCAGAGCCCTGAACACACTGTATCTTCTCCCCCTACTAATCCTGATGTGCTTGTCCTCAGCCCGGTGTCACCAGTGCCGGTACCTCGCATCAGGGATAGAGTAGGCTTTGAGAGTACAGTGTGCCCTGTCCCTGCTCCCCGCACTAGTAGGAAGGTGCTTATCCTTAGCCCGGTGCCTCCAGTTCCGGCACCACGCACCAGGTCTACAGTGCGCCGTATCCGGCCAGAGCCATCCGTCTCCCCAGCGCCATCTGAGCCATCCGTCTCCCCAGCGCCATCTGAGCCATCCGTCTCCCCAGCGCCATCTGAGCCATCCGTCTCCCCAGCGCCGTCTGAGCCATCCGTCTCCCCAGCGCCGTCTGAGCCATCCGTCTGCCATGAGCCTGCAAAGCCGCCCGTCTGCCATGAGCCTGCAAAGCCGCCCGTCTGCCATGAGCCTACAGAGCCGTCCGCCAGACAGGAGCCGCTAGAGCCGCCCGCCAGACAGGAGCCGCTAGAGCCGCCCGCCAGACAGGATCTGCCAGAGCCGCCCGCCAGACAGGATCTGCCAGAGCCGCCAACCAGACAGGATCTGCCAGAGCCGCCAACCAGACAGGATCTGCCAGAGCCGCCAGCGAGCCATGAGCGTCGAGAGCCGCCAGCGAGCCATGAGCGTCGAGAGCCGCCAGCGAGCCATGAGCGTCGAGAGCCGCCAGCCAGCCATGAGCGTCGAGAGCCGCCAGCCAGCCATGAGCGTCGAGAGCCGCCAGCCAGCCATGAGCGTCGAGAGCCGTCAGCCAGCCATGAGCGTCGAGAGCCGTCAGCCAGCCATGAGCGTCGAGAGCCGTCAGCCAGCCATGAGCGTCGAGAGCCGTCAGCCAGCCATGAGCGTCGAGAGCCGTCAGCCAGCCATGAGCGTCGAGAGCCGTCAGCCAGCCATGAGCGTCGAGAGCCGCCAGCCAGCCATGAGCGTCGAGAGCCGCCAGCCAGCCATGAGCGTCGAGAGCCGCCAGCCAGCCATGAGCGTCGAGAGCCGCCAGCCAGCCATGAGCGTCGAGAGCCGCCAGCCATGAGCGTCGAGAGCCGCCAGCCAGCCATGAGCGTCGAGAGCCGCCAGCCAGCCATGAGCGTCGAGAGCCGCCAGCCAGCCATGAGCGTCGAGAGCCGCCAGCCAGCCATGAGCGTCGAGAGCCGTCAGCCAGCCATGAGCGTCGAGAGCCGTCAGCCAGCCATGAGCTGTCCCTTAGCCCAGAGCGGCTATTTACCCAGAACTGCCCCTCAGTCCAGAGCTGTCTCTCTGTCCGGAGCTGCCTTTCAGTCCGGAGTTGCCCCTCTATCCTGATCTATCCTTCTGTCTTGAGCTATCCCTCTGTCTTGATCTATCCCTCTGTCCCGGTGCTGCCCCTGTTGTTGAGGTTACCAAAAGGATTTTGTGGGGGTAAGATGAGGGTGGACATTCATAGGGGGAGATGGAAGCTGGGATTGACTATGGTGGGGTGGGGACCTCGCCCGGAGCCTGAGCCACCACCGTGGTCAGATGCCCACCCAGACCCTCCCCTAGACTTTGTGCTGGTGCGCCCGGAGTTCGCACCTTATGGGGGGGGTTATGTCACGTTCCTGACCTATTTCTGTTAGTTTGTTATATGTGTTAGTTGGTCAGGACGTGAGTTTGGGTGGGCATTCTATGTTTTCTGTTTCTATGTTGGTTTATGGGTTGCCTGGTATGGCTCTTAATTAGAGGCAGGTGTTTGGCGTTCCTCTAATTAAGAGTCATATTTAGGTAGGTGTTTTCACAGTGTTCGTTGTGGGTGATTGTCTCCTGTGTTTGTGTATGTCGTTGCGCCACACGGGACTGGTTTCGGTTTGTTTGTTCAGTGTCATTTATGTGTAGGCTTTTTTCCCTGTTCGTGCGTTCTCGTGTGTTATGTGAGTCCGTCGTTCAGATCTGTCTACACCGTTTATTTGTTTTGTTAGTGTATAGTCGAGTTCGTGTTTTTCTTTAATAAATAATGTCTACAAACTCAGCTGCATTTTGGTTCGATCCCTGCTCCTCCTCTTCTGATGAAGAGGAGGAGGAAAGCCGTTACACAATTGAGGAAAATCCCCGAATTAGCAGTGAGTGAAACGGTATCGAAAGACTTTGACAGGTCAATGAAGAGGGCAGCACTGTTGCCTTTTACCTATACAGTTAACCACATCATTTATAACTAAGGATGCAGCAGAGATAGTGCTATGACCTGGTCTAAAACTTGACTGATGTACATTTAGAGTACATTTCAAAGATCTTAGCTTAGAATTAATTAATCAAGGATTCTAATATTTTAGCCAGGCAAGAAAGTCTAGAAATAGGCTGATTTTAATTATTTAGGTCACAAGGCTCACCACCTTTTTGAAGAGGGAGTACATGGGCCACCTTCCAAACCTTGGGGATAGTACCAGATTTAATCATCAGGTAAAAAAATATGGGTAAATGATTCAGCAATCAGGGTGCCAGAGAGCTGCTGCAGCAAAAATTGATCAAACATATCAGCTCCAGCAAGGCATCTAGCACATCACAGATAGTAAATAGTTGAAATGAAAACAAACATTCACTAGAAGTTGACGGGTAACCGTTGAGTAAGCTAGAGGCTGGCAGAGGATAGGGCAGTCGATTGACTGGCCAGGGTCAACTACACCACTGTTTCTCTCAAATAAAAAGTTTATTGAGATAAAATTATGATTAAAAGCATCACTTAACAAATTTCTCTCAGTTATGTCATAGTTAGACAGAACTTGCTTAGGTAGGGAAGAAAATGAATTTGTACGTTTCAGTGCATTTACTGTTTTCCAAAACATAGAAGGATCACCAGCAGAGCCAGAGATATAGCTTAACTAGCTTGGTTTAGCTTTCTTAATCGAGATAGTACATCTGTTTCTCAATTGTATGAAAGATTGCCAGTCCACTACAGAGTCAGTTTCATTGATTTGGCCAAGGTCTGATTTCTCATCTGAATGAGCTCAGATAACTCAGAAGAAAACCAATGGTTTGATATACAGAGAGGGAAAAAGTATTTGATCCCCTGCTGATTTTGTATGTTTGCCCACTGACAAAGAAATGATCAGTCTATAATTTGAATGCTAGGTTAATTTGAACAGTGAGAGACAGAATAACAACCAAAAAATCCAGAAACTCATGTCAAAAATGTTATATATCGACTTGCATTTTAATGAGGGAAATAGGTATTTGACCCCCTCTGCAAAACATGACTTAGTACTTGGTGGCAAAACCCTTGTTGGTAATCACAGAGGTCAGACGTTTCTTGTAGTTGACCACCAGGTTTGCACACATCTCAGGAGGGATTTTTGTGCCACTCCTCTTTGCAGATCTTCTCCAAGTCATTAAGGTTTCGAGGCTGACGTTTGGCAACTCGAACCTTCAGCTCCCTCCACAGATTTTCTATGGGATTAAGGTCTGGAGACTAGCTAGGCCACTCCAGGACCTTAATGTGCTTCTTCTTGAGCCACTCCTTTGTTGCCTGGGCCGTGTGTTTTGTGTCATTGTCATGCTGGAATACCCATCCACGACCCATTTTCAATGCCCTGGCTGAGGGAAGGAGGTTCTCACCCAAGATTTGACGGTACATGGCCCCGTCCATCGTCCCTTTGATGCGGTGAAGTTGTCCTGTCCCCTTAGCAGAAAAACACCCCCAAAGCATAATGTACTTTTTTCCCTCACTGTATCTTTGACTCTGAAATGTTTAAAAGGGCCATGTTTATCTACTAGAGGAATAAACTCAGCGTCAGGAATACAGCTAAATGAGAGTAGAACATGTCATGTAAAAACCCTTGAACAGAAAATGTTTTCTTCTTAATTTAACAAGGATTAGTATTTAGCTGTGTCATATCTCTAATACATACTATTGGACAATGATCACTGAGATCATATGCAAATACTCCACTAGACACACATTTATGGAGGTTATTAGTAAGAATGAAATTAATCAATGAGTTAATAGGGTTTTTCACATTTCACTGTGTGGTTTTTGAAATCAATTGAGTCAGACTAAAATCAATTAATATACTCTTAAATTGATCTGAGGCCAGGCATAGCCAATCCAGATTTAAATCCCCTATAATGACCAACTCTGAGGACAGAAAAGGTGTTAAACACTCAGATATAGCACCAATATCATCTGCCATGGCAGCAGGGGGGCAGTAAATCCCAGCAATAAATAAATGTGTATTCTCGTTAATGGACACATCTACAACCTGCAGCTATTTGTTGAGTAAGCTGAGACTTTGACATGTGCATGGGTTAATCATACATAGACAACATTGGCCTGAACTTGTGAAGACCTTTGGACAGGAACATTAGCTCATTAGTGATAGGCACAAGTAGGAGTATGCATGTCACGCCACCAATAGAATCTATGCCCCAATGTCTGAGCCAATAAGAGAATGGAAACTAAGTAAGACAACATGATTCGTAAAGTGGAGTGACGATGTTATGTAAGGGTAAGGCTGTATAAAAGCCAAGCACTAAGAATGAAGAGTCAGTTCTTCCATGGAATTGCTCAGCTGTGTTGCTCTCTGTAATAAAGTATATTTGAATTCACAAGCTCCGGTATCTGAAGTATTTGATTCAATATTTTCCACAACATGGTTTGGAGGACAGTGTGGCTGGCTAAGTTCCAAACTCTCAGCATGTGTAGGCTCATGATGTGAATGATACATGGGTGTGGACTGCATCATGTGGTGCACTACCCTCAACATTGTTTTGCCAGACCCTAGGGTTTAGTGGTCGGTGCTGTGTAGAGCTGGGCTGAGTTGAGGTGGGCCTGGTCTGATAAATCTATGTCAACACTGAAAAGACATTTTGAATAAGTCCATGTATTGGGGCAGGAGAATTATGTTTGTGGGGAGGACCTGGTTGCCCATGTCGGTTGTCTGCATGTCTTGTACTGGTCTTTTTTTGTGTTCAGCACATGACATTTGTAATGATCTTTTTGCACTTATTTTCTGCACTTAAAGAGCTTTGCTTTTTGCCTATAAATTGATAGCGCTATACAAAAAAAAGTGACACTATTACACTTCATTCAGCTGCCTCTAGCCCAAAGGTAAATGTACTAAAAATGTTTTTCTATTATCCTCATTCCTCAAGGTTTTGCCCTTGGAGCCACAATTCAGTCCCAGACTAAGGGCATCTGGATGTGGTGTGTGCCCCACCCAATAAAATCAGACCACACCTTGGTGCTGCTGGATACAGAGGGGCTGGGGGATGTGGAGAAGGTGGGAGATCAAGGTTATACATTTAACACATTTACATGCAAGGCTACTACTGTAATAATTAGAGGCTCTTCATTGTCAAAATATTGTATGCAATGAAAATGCATACAGTACATATACAGCAGAGTAAAGGCACATTTTAGAAATTATACAAATTTCTCCTTGAACTTTGAACTACTCCCTCACTTTATTTCACTCATCACTCCAGTAACACCTAACTCATCTTTCTGTGTTGACAGGGTGATGATAGTAATGACAACTGGATCTTTTCCCTGGCTGTTCTTCTGAGCAGCGCCCTGGTGTACAACAGCATGGGCACCATCGACAACTACGCCCTGGAGAAACTGCAGTATCCTTCAGCAGAGATGGGGAAGGGGAGATAGTGCCCAGAGCAAAGGGTCGTTTTCTAGCCTGGTCCCAGATCGGTTTGTGCTGTCATGCATAACAATGGGGTTAGGAGTTGGCAAAAAAGCAGAAACAGATCTGGAACCAGGCTATTGTTTTTCTGCCACTGTAATGAAAAATAGCAGTAGCTGTGGTAAGGTTTGGGAGACTTAGCTTTGGAGACTTGACTTTGCAGAAAGCTGAAAGGGTTACAGGCCACACCCTCAAACTAGATATTATGCCCTTTGCAACCGGTGGTGTTATACTATTCAATACAATCTCACCCAATGTAGACAACAAATATGTTTATCTTTGTAGCTCACTGCATACATTTCTACAAAAGAAATAATGGGTAACACACAAGTTGCCCCTATTACTATGTAGCTGACACGGTGATAACTGTTAACAACATGGTAGTTACATACGTTTTTACCATGTAATTACATGGTACTGTAAAAAGGTTGTTGCGGAATCAGTTATTACACAATTGGAAGCTTATTCCACATATGTAACTACTGATGTTATTACACATTCTCTTGATCCACTATGTAACTAATGTTTTGTAATTACACATTTGAAAGTCATCTGTGAATTACCATGTTAATAACTCAAACCAAAATGTGACCTAGTTACATGTAACTACAAGGTGCCACTACCACTGAATCTGCATGTAATAACAGGGTTAATAAATAGGCTAGGACCTGGTAACAACAATTGTAACAATGCACTCCCTGTTATTAACTACCGGTCATCTTCAATTAGTTTATTTCAGTGTTATGACCTGGCTCAAAGGCTAGACCAAATCAAGTGTAATGTAAGAACAATGTAGTTACATAGGATATACTTGTAATTATCATGTATCTACCAAGGAGCAAGCAACTTATAGTACAGTGAAACCCAGTCGGTCATAACTTTTATAATTACTACATGTATGTAGTTACAATGTAACCATCTTTACAGACTATAGACTAACCAGGAGAAATTGAGACAGTAAGTTCAATGTACGTAAATGTTCTCCTATGTAACAATCTTTATCAACCAACTCTCTAATTAAAATGTTGTTACAAGGGATATACATGTATTTACAATGTACTTATCCAGGAGCAAGAAACTTGAAGGTGCAAATGGAGAGATTGACGAATTTCAGTTTGTGACAACACAAGCAATGTATAGTATAGACAATCATCTAAACCGGTGTGAAATATCTTTTCACGAACAAATAATCTTGTTTTTGAAGCTGGTGTATAAAACCGAAAGTAAAAGTCGCAAAAACGAAACTTTGGGTCACCCACTAAGTTACATAGTGCAGCTTTAATATAAAGTGAAATGAATACTGTCTGTAATGTAAAGTAGTGTAACAGAAAAACTATAGTAAACCCAGCTACACACTGTGCAATACCGCAGTGTAATATAGCTGAAAAGTATGTTTCCAAGGAAAACCAGGATAGTTACTGGAAACTAGGATAGTTATTGTCTGTACTGTAAAGTAGTACAACAGAACTATAGTAAACACAGCTACACACTGAAACCCTCAGTGTAATAGAGTTGAGATGTGAGTTTCCAAGGGAAACTAAGATAGTTACTGTTTTACAGTAAAATAGTACAACAAACAACTATTGTAAACCCAGCTACACACTGTGTGAAAACAGCAGTTCAATAGAGCTGAAGAGTGAGTTTCCAAGGGAAAACTAGGATAGTAACTGGAAACTAACATAGTTACTGTTTGTACGTAGCCTACCGTAAGTAGAGCAACAGAAACTATAGTAAACCCAGCTACACACTGTGTGAAGAACAAAAAACAGTAATGTAATAGAGCTGTCAGTTTCCAATTAAGGGATAGTTACTGTCTGTACTGTAAAGTAGTGCAACAGAACTACAGTAAACCCAACTACACACTGAAACCCTCAGTGTAATAGAGCTAAGATGTGAGTTTCCATGGAAACTCACATGACAGTTACTGTCTGTACTGTAAAATAGTGACAGAACTATGGCAACTCAGCTCTGAAAAAACAACACCAGTGTAATCTCACTATGGTGAGGCTAGCATAAACTCAGACCAACAGTGTAAGATTACTGTGTCTATGGTATATAGTGTGCAATACTGTATGATAGTATAGAATGGGACATACAGTATCAGCCTTAGTCTCATACATTATCTGAAGGAGGAGACGTGGAGTGTGAACTGCTTGACCACGAAGGGGCAAGGCATTCTACCTCACACACGTTTATATCTTATTTCTTGCTTTATACGTGGGGGTTCAGATTGGCAGGACATAAGGAAAAGTGTGTTTATAACTGTGCTTCGTCCTGCAATGGTCACCTCTCGTTAAGCTAGCTACTTTGCATAGCTCATTCACCGTGGAACACACAAGAGTCTAGGCAAGATGGCTGCATCCTGTGAGAGATGAAAACGTGATGCGCCTCACGACACCTAGCTTACTCTCAGGGGAGAACTGCAAGTCCGCCGGAGCGAAACATACACAGTCTCCCGATCTTGCAGGGTAGGCTCGGTCCCCGGATCCGAAGGCTAAAACCGGGAGGGTTGGTGGACAGACAAGTCACACAGACAACTAAGACAAACCCTCAGCGCCGCCAATACTGCTCGACCAAACCAAGTATCGGCCAGGTTGGTACACTCTGTCACAAGTAATATAAACAAGGACCAAACCCAAACGAGATGGCACAAGCCAAACCGAGTGGGGAGACAGCAGAGCCGTATTGGAGTGATCCAATATAGGGCTACATAACTCATGAAACAGTTTTGTTTGCGATTTAGTGACTGAC
Organism: Salvelinus fontinalis; assembly: GCF_029448725.1. NCBI lineage: Eukaryota > Metazoa > Chordata > Actinopteri > Salmoniformes > Salmonidae > Salvelinus > Salvelinus fontinalis. Next base: position 12,855,544 of record NC_074684.1, read on the forward strand.
ATCGTACGTTTGCACATTCAAAATAAGAAGCCAGAAGACTGCTGGGCTGTCACCAGGAAGTGACATCACACTGACATCTCACACTCTCCTTTGCAGCCAAAATGGAAGCCACATGCTATTTCCAAAGACAGTACAGTATGAATGAAGATATGCAGAAACTGCTTCTCCAGTAGAAATCCCTGATCACCCTTGTAGGCGATGTCATGGCGACGTTGGCTAGCTAAGCCACAGATAGAACAATGAGACAGATATTTCACCGGATGTATAAATGTGAAGCATCCGCTTGGTGTTTCCACTCACTACCAAATATAGTGGTGAGAGGAAGCTCGGTAGTGGGTGAAGATGGAGCGAGATGGATTTTGGCTGACATTCTGCAAATGTTCTTATCAATGAAACATTTGATCTCTATTAGTGCTGACCCCATTTAGTCGACTGTTCTATTGTTTGGTCGATAGGCTGTTGGTCGACCGATATTTCTTTAGTCGAGCAGTAGCAAAAAATAATCATAAATCTTGGTGTATAAGATAGCTATCTGATTCGCGCCAGTCTGAGTGGACTAATCCATTGTGGAGGATGTGGGGATGGTACAGTCCATCACTCTAAGGCATGTGCTACTGAAAATATATATGGTTAAGGACAATGGTGCAATATTAATAAAAACAGCATTATTTTATAACAAATGCACTTTCTCCTGCGTTTGATAGTGGCCGCTGTCTGCGGTTCTGAAACATCAGTGCGCTGTTAAATTGGTGCCTTTTCCTAGACTATCTTGCTATGTGCATAATAGCAACGTTAACAAGCAGATTGGTGTTGAGAACAATGTGGCGGAGGCAGAAGCGCAGTCAGAAGACGAGAAAACAGCCCTTGCCTTAATTGTCTAAGAAAAGTGAGGAGAGAGGAAACCCCAACTTAATTTGGTCTATAATCAATAGCCTAACTTTTAAATGTAGACATATACAGTATATCTACAGAAATAAGACAGATCCTTCTTGTGTTTCCTGTTTGAGTGTTTGTTTAATAGCCTACTAATTCAGTGAGCTCCAATCCTCACACAACCACAACATGTCGGATAAACAATTTCACAGATTTGACTGTTTTTAATATTTGCTATGCTGTAATACAAGGGATGCACTTATTTTTTTTGTTAGAACAGCCTCTTTGGTATTACTTATTATTTATTTAGTGTTCCAATTTACTGTTCCAAATTGTCAGAAAAATAACCCTCCTTTTTCTTGATCTCTTTCTTATTGTTATTATTACTACTATTATTGTTATGATCATCATTATAATAATAAGTAGCCAATTACTTTTAAACTCAGTTTTTCACAATTCCTGACATTTAATCCTAGTAAAAATTCCCTGTCTTAGGTCAGTTAGGATCACCACTTTATTTTAAGAATGTGAAATGTCAGAATAATAGTAGAGAGATGTCACGACTTCCACAGAAGTCGTTCCTTCTCCTTGTTCGGGCGGCATTCGGTGGTCGACGTCACCGGTCTTCTAGCCACCGGTCTTCTAGCCAAGTGCTGCCTCACTTGTTCTTTGGGCATTTGTTTTTTTGTGACGCGGTTGCGTTCTGTTCTAAATATTGCCTCGGTAAAGTGCTTTGTCCACTCATCTCTGCTCTCCTGCGCCTGACTTCCATACACCAGCTACACTCACTGTATGACAAGAGAATGATTTATTTCAGCTTTTATTTCTTTCATCACATTCCCAGTGATTCAGAAGTTTACATACGAATTGAGTGTATTTGGTAGCATTGCCTTTAAATTGTTTAACTTGGGTCAAACGTTTCGGGTAGCCTTCCACAAGCTTCCATCAATAAGTTGGGTGAATCTTGGCCCATTCCTCCTGACAGAGCTGGAGTAACTGAGTCAGGTTTGTAGGCCTCCTTGCTCGCACACGCTTTTTCACTTCTGCCCACACATTTTCTATGGGATTGAAGTCAAGGCTTTGTAATGGCCACTCCAATACCTTGACTTTTTTCCATCCTCATGATAGCATCTATTTTGTGCACCAGTCCCTCCTGCAGCAAAGCACCCCCACAACATGATGCTGCCACCCTCGTGCTTCACGGTTGGGATGGTGTTCTTCGGCTTGCAAGCCTCCCTTTTTTTCCCTCCAAACATAACGATGGTCATTATGGCCAAACAGTTCTATTTCTGTACGATCTTTGTCCCCATGTGCAATTGCAAACCGTAGTCCGACTTTTTTTATGGCGGTTTTGGAGCAGTGGCTTCTTCCTTTATGAGCGGCCTTTCAGGTTATGTCGATATAGGACTTATTTTACTGTGGATATAGATACTTTTGTACCTGTTTCCTCCAGCATCTTCACAAGGTTCTTTGCTGTTGTTCTGGGATTGATTTGAACTTTTCGCACCAAAGTACGTTCATCTCTAGGAGACAGAACGTGTCTCCTTCCTGAGCAGTATGATGGCTCCGTGGTCCAATGGTGTTAATACTTGCGTACTATTGTTTGTACAGATGAACGTGGTACCTTCAGGCTTTTGGAAATTGCTCCCAATGATGAACCAGACTTGTGGAGGTCTAACAAAAAAAATCTGAGGTCTTGGCTGATTTCTTTTGATTTTCCCATGATGTCAAGCAAAGCGGCACTGAGTTTGAAGGTAGGCCTTGAAATACATCCACAGGTACACCTCCAATTGACTCAAATGATGTCAATTAGCCTATCAGAAGCTTCTAAAGCCATGACATCATTTTCTGGAATTTTTTAATTCCGTTTAAAGGCACAGTCAACTTAGTGTATGTAAACGTCTGACCCACTGGAATTGTGATACAGTGAAATTTTCAGTCTGTAAACAATTGTTGGAAAAATTACTTGTCATGCTCAAAGTAGATGTCCTCATCGACTTGCCAAAACTATAGTTTGTTAACAAGAAATTTGTGGAGTGGTTGAAAACCGAGTTTTAACTTCTTATGGGCAGCATCCGGTGAAATTGCAGAGCGACAAATTCAAAATGCAGAAATAGTCAAATTAAACATTCATAAAAATAGAAGTGTTATACATCGGTTTAAAGATTAACCTCTTGTTTATCCAGCCGCACTTCTAAAAATAGAAGTGTTATACATCGGTTTAAAGATTAACCTCTTGTTTATCCAGCCGCTGTGCTTTTGTAAGCGTCCCGCTTACAAAAGCATACAAACATTTTACAACCAAGTAAAGGAATTACAAAAGTCAGAAATAGCTATAAAATTAATAATTTACCTTTGATGATCTTCATATGTTTACACTCTCAAGAGTTCCTGTTACACAATAAATGTTTGTTTTGTTCGATAAAGTCCCTCTTTATGTCCCAAAGACTCAGTTTTGTTGGCGCATTTTGTTCAGTAATCCATTGGCTCAAAGGCGGTCACGACATGCAGACGAATACATCCTAATAGTACCGGTTAAGTTCGTTGAAACATGTCAAACGATGTTTATAATTAATCCTCAGGTTGTCTATTGTCTAAATAATTGATCATATTTCAACCGGACAATAGCGTCTTCAATAGAAAGGAAAAACAACGAACGGCGAGCAATCGGTCATGCGCACAAAACAGCTCTGGTTCATTCTGCATGCCACATAGAAAATGGTCTCATTCTTCCTTGTTTTTCAGAATACAAACCTGAAACCATGTCTAAAGACTGTTAACATCTAGTGGAAGCCATAGGAACTGCAATCTGGGCCCTAACCCAACAGATACTGTTTAGGCATTCAATAGAAAAGTACCCATAGCAAAAATATCCCACTTCCTGGATGGATTTTCTTCAGGTTTTCGCCTGCCATATCAGTTCTGTTATATTCACAGACGTTATTTTTTGGAAACTTTAGAGTGTTTTCTATCCAATTCTGCCATAGGATATGCATGGTAGTGCATATGCATATCCTAGCTTCTGGGCCTGAGTAACAGGCAGTTTACATTGGGCACCTCATTCATCCAAAATTCTAAATACTACCCCCTACCCAAGAGAGGTTAATGACTCCAACCTAAGTGTATGTAAACTTCCAACTTCAACTGTATATAGGCTACTGTATCAATCAGTAATTAATTAGTTCATATCATCACACAGCATACGAGTCATTCATGCTTTGAAACACAATCAAGCATTTTAGCTTAAAATTAAATAACAAAGCGACCTTTGAATAATTAGCGTAAACAATAAATAAACCGTTCCATTTCGGCAATTGCATTCACGAATGCATACAACTGTTTTTAGTCTTTGCTATAATAAAGGTTTTACAAAAAATAAAATAAACGTGCCAACAGACTGGTAGGCTTTTAATTCATTTATTTTATTTAACTAGGCAAGTCAGTTAAGAACAAATTCTTATTTACAATGACTGCCTTGATCAGAGGCAGAACGACAGCTCGGGGATTCGATCTAGCAACCTTTCGGTCACTGGCCCTATGCTCCAACCACTAGGCTACCTGCCACCAATTTAGTGTTGTTTACATTGTTCTAAACGGTCAGGAAAAATTCTATTGTAATCTAACAGCACCTGTTTCGCACACATAATATCTACGCAGGGCTTGCTCCTTTCCTTATTTATCTTGATCTCCAGTATTTTCCACAACTAGTCAAATTTATTCCACACATCTGACTTCCCCTTTACCTCCTGAGCAACCAGTGAACATTCCCCCATTTAGAGTTTATTTGTCACATCCTCTGCATCCTTTTTGCTGTCAAGTGTGTTATCATGTTCAGAGTTTGTTATAACCAATTTAGTCATATGACTATGATATGCTATGATGTGATATGTCACAAAGAGAGCAAGGTTTGAGGAAATAGGGAATACTTTTCTGAAACAATTGAGGGATTTCGGTAACAAAACATTTCAGTCAGAAATGTCTAATTATGTTGCAGCTTCAGCAACACGGTGTTACGAGAATTATGTTCTCAATGTTCATAAACCACTTCAATTAAACTACTCAGGATTTGTAAGATTCTGGTTGACTGAAACAGACGGAGGCCCAGCTATGATAGTCAACATGTTTATTCACGAGAGCGCTAGTCCGTTGTACAAAATCATACATTTTATACTGGCTCCTTACGCACTTACATTCACACACAAACAGTAGGTATCCTACGCACATACTGTATCACTACTCAGCCGACAAAGATTATGGAGACCGTGAGAAGTACTCCCTGTCCTCGCCCAAGATTATGGAGACCGTGAGAAGTACTCCCTGTCCTCTCCCAAGATTATGGAGACCGTGAGAAGTACTCCCTGCCCTCGCCCAAGATTAGGGAGGCCGTGAGAAGTACTCCCTGCCCTCTCCCAAATCTCTGTGGCCCCTAGCCAAGGTCGGCACCAAATTTTGCTCAGACATATCTTGTCACGATCGTGTGGGGGATTGACGGACCAAAACGCAGCATTTGGAAAATAAGCCATCTTCCTTTTATTGATGACGAAGGCAAAACGAAACAAAAACACTTACACACTAACAAAACAATAAAACGACCGTGAAGCTAATAAACGTTGTGCACATACACAGGCTACAAACGTTCAGACATAGACAATTACCCACATCAAACGAAAGCCTATGGTTACCTTAAATATGGCTCCCAATCAGAGACAACAGAAATCAGCTGTCTCTAATTGGGAACCCATTCAGGCAACCATAGACTCTCCTAGACAACTACACCCAACATAGACACAGCTAGACACATACACGCAACACAAACCCATACACTACACCCAACACCCCCTTTACCATATAACCACCCAAAACCGATAAAACACAAACATTCCCCATGTCACACCCTGACCTAACTAAAATAATAAAGAAAACAAAGAATACTAAGGCCAGGGCGTGATATATCTGTACAATATGTCTTTATAGTATCTTAAACACAGACTATTGTTTTACCCTAATTCTGACTAAAACTACACGCACAATTTATTATAATTTTACTGACTTTTTTTTGCACAGCGCAGCAAGTCTGAGCCCGGCCCGGCACAATCATATCAATTGCGGTCAGACTCCCTCTAGTCATTTGTGTGTCTTAATGATTTCATCAAACAGAGCTCTTAAAGCTTTAGACAAGCTCAGTACATATAGTTGATTTGATTAAACCACATAGAATGTGTCTATATATGGAAAAATATATATATTTAAAAATGTCAAACAATCGATTGGTTGAAAGAACAGGCGACTCTCGGTCGACCAAGATATTTTTGGGGTCGGGGACAGCCCAAACCTCTATACAGTTTTCTGTTTCCAAAGTTATAATCTGTTATGAATAGAGTGTACTAATTTTTGTGGAATTTACCCTTTTGTCAAGTTTTTTCAATTTGCGTTGTTTAGAAGTAAAAGGGCGAATTCAGTTATTGCAGACGTGCACTTCACAGAGAAGGCGTTCCCTAATGGAAAAATGTAAATACGGTGAACACTTTGGAATTACCTGCATTTCTGCATAAATTGGTCAAAAAATTTGATCTGATCTTCATCTAAGTCACGACAATAGACACAGTGTGCTTAAACTAATAACACACAAATTATTGTATTTTTCTTGTCTATATTGAATATTTTGGTTTAAGTCATTAACATGGTAATTTACAGGTGAATTTCAAATGTGTAATTACAAAACATTAGTTACATAGTGGAACAAGAAAATGTGTAATAACACATGTGGAACACAGTAATTACACAGGTGGAATAGTGTAATTACACATTCCTTGCTTCAATTGTTATAATTAATTCCACAACACACCTATTACCATGTAATTACATGGTCAAAGCCTATTTAACTACCATGTTATTAATGTGTTAGTTACATAGTAATAAGGGCAACTTAATGTGAAGTGTTACCAAATAAGGTTCTAAATAGCAGTACCCTGTAGAATTTGGTCACAGCCTCAGTGTGGGGATCATAGAGAGATAGAGATCACTACATAACCAGTTTTTGCATGGACATTGCCATTGAGGACTTCCACCATTTTAAAGTAGTCAACTGGGTATGACTTCCTATGGGTTAAGATAGGACCACACAATTCCATCCAGGTCATCAGGAGGGGTCAGCCAATTAATTATACTCATGAGCAAACAGTCCATAACTGCAGGTGACAGTAACTCGCCAACCTTGGCTTTATACCTATTCAAACAACACTCTAGGTGGCAGTATGTACCCTTTCAATTTGTTTACCAACTCATAGAAGTAGTAGTGGGAAAGTGGTAGTGGGAAATGTACTACTTCAAAATGGAGATGGCTTCAATGGCGCTGCCCATGCTCTCACAGATGCCATGATTGGACAGAAACAAAGATGTGTCATCTAACTAAGTCTATGGTGTGGATATGTCTGGGTTATTGTCCTCAACACCGCCCCCTAAAGCTATGTGACAGAACTGACAGACCTCATTAAGGTGAAGTCGGTTGAGGGAGACGTTGATGAATCTGCAGACTATATCCGTTTCTTTCCGTCTTTTGTGTGGACGGTCAGAGATTTCGGACTAGATTTAAAGCTTGATGGAAAACCCATCACAGCACATCAGTACCTGGATAATGCTCTTAAACTGAAACCAGGTGAGAATACTACAGATGGATTAATGATACTGAATATATGGTACTTAAAGTTCTACTTAAAAGGACAGTTCATCCAAATTACCAAATTACATTTTAGTTGCCAAAGTTAGACAGCAATCCATGCTTTGGTTTTGTTTACCTGGCCACTGTTTCCAAATGCTAATTTGTTAATATCAATGGTCCATATATTAGCATTTTTTACATTTCATGTCCAAATCATCCTAAAGTGTCTTCAATTGATTGTGTAGCTCAATTAAGTTACTTTAAGATGATTTGGACAATTAGCATTTGGAGACAGTGGCCAGGTAAACAAAACAACAACATGGATTGCTGTCTTGTAATTTGTTCTATCTGTTCATTTATGTCATTTTTTCGAAGGTACTAGCAAGAAGATTGTTAAATACAACCTGCCTCGTGATTGTCTGCGGAAATTCTTTTCCCCCCGCTGGTGTTTTGTCTTTGAACGACCTGCCAACTCTGAGAAAATGAAACGCATGGAGGAGTTGACAGATGCTGACTTGGAACCCTCCTTTGTGATGCAGTCCAGAGACTTCTGTGACCACATATTTAAAGAAGTCAAGACTAAGACCATGATAGGTGGCCTGAAAGTCACTGCTAAAAGTGAGTATTTAAACTATTATATAGGTGTGAGAAAATACAGTGTGTGTCTATTGGGTATAATTTAAAATATTCCACCACAACAACTTTTTCCAATTGTGTTGCTGCTACCACAACTACCATGTCTAATTTTACCTCTTTATTACTACAACCTCTATTTCTACTACCATATACTGAGTATACAAAACATTAGGAACACCTGCTCTTTCCATTACATAGACTGGCCAGCTGAATCCAGGTGAAAGCTATGATCCCTTATTGATGTCACATGTTAAATCCACTTCAATCAAATAAAATTAAATGTTATTTGTCACATGCACCGAATACAACAGGTGTAGACCTTACAGTGAAATGCTTACTTACAAGCCCTTAACCAACAATGCCATTTTAAGAAGAAAGTATTTTCAAAAATAAACTGAAGTAAAAAATAAATAAATAAAATAACAGTAGCGAGGCTATATACGGGGGGTACCGGTCCAGAGTCATTGTGCGGGGGCACCGGTTAGTCGAGGTAGAGGTAATATGTACATGTAGGTAGAGGTAAAGTGACTATATATGGATAATAAACAGAGAATAGCAGCAGTGTAAAAATGGGGGGTTGCGTGGGGACAATGCAAATAGTCCAGGTAGCCATTTGAAGAAGCTGTTAAGAAGGCTTTTGAACCTAGATATAGTGCTCCGGTACCGCTTGCCGTGCGGTAGCAGAGAGAACAGTCTATGACTAGGGTGGCTGGAGACCTTGGCAATTTCTTCCTCTGACACCGACTAGTATACAGGTCCTGGATAGCAGGAAGCTTGGCCCCAGTGATGTATTGGGCCATACGCACTACCCTCTGTAGTGCCTTGCGGGGACTGAGCGTGCACCCCTGAGGGGCCCCTGTGTTGAGGATCAGCGTGGCAGATGTGTTGTTACCTACCATTACCACCTGGGAGCGGCCCGCCAGGAAGTCCAGGATCCAGTTGTAGAGGGAGGTATTTAGACCCAGGGTCCTTAGCTTAGTGATGAGCTTTGAGGGCACAATGGTGTTGAATGCTGAGCTGTAGTCAAAGAATAGTATTCTCACGTAGGTGTTCCTTTTGTCCAGGTGGGAAAGGGCAGTGTGGAGTGCAATAGAGATTGTATCATCTGTGGATCTGTTGGGGCGGTATGCAAATTGGAGTGGGTCTAGGGTTTCTGGGATAATGGTGTTGAGGTGAGCCATGACCAGCCTTTCAAAGCACTTCATGGCTACAGACATGAGTGCTACGGGTCGGTAGTCATTTAGGCAGGTTACCTTGGTGTTCTTGGGCACAAGGCCTATGGTGCTCTGCTTGAAACATGTTGGTATTACAGACTCGGGCAGGGACAGGTTGAAAATGTCAGTGAAGACACTTGCCAGTTGGTCAGCACATGCTCGGAGTACACGTCCTGATAATCCAACTGGCCCTGCGGCCCTGTGAATGTTGACCTGTTTAAAGGCTACGGAGAGCGTGATCACACAGTCGTCAGGAAGAGCTGATGCTCTCG